>NC_051401.1:4821570-4824070 GCF_015228065.2 Penaeus monodon
TATATATATATATATATATATCTATATATATATATAATATATATATAATATATATAATTATAATATAATAATAATATATAACAGAGAGACACATATCTATGTCAATCTGTATGTCTTTGTATGTATGTATTTATGTATATATGTGTGTGTCCATCTATTAAAAAAAACAGAGAACCATCCACTTCCATTACAAACAAACAAACAAATAAACAAACAAATAAACAAATAACCCCCATTCTTAGCTACCCATTCAAAAAATCCCGCCCCCCCAAAAAAAGGAAGAAAGAAAGAAAAAAAAGAAAAAGAAAGAAAAGAAAAAAAATATATATACATAAAAAAGGGAAAAAAATCTACAAGTCTACGTAGAAGAGGATGTTCTTGTAGAAGCTTTAAAAGGAAAAGGGTGACCTACAGACCCACATTTAGCGTCGAAAGAACTCAAGTCACTGCAAAATGCCATGTCACTGCAGCCCTTAGACGTTAGGGGCGGGGGGGGGGGGAGGGGGTTGAATAAGCCTCGCGTTTGCATTTGTTTCTCTCTCAATTTTTCGGAGGGGGAGAGAGAGAGAGAGGAGAGAGAAAGAGAGAGAGAGAGAGAGCGAGAGGAGAGAGAGAGATGTAGAAGAGAGAGAGAGAGAGAGAGATTGAGAGAGAGAAGAGAGAGAGAGAGACGACGGGAACAGAGAGAGAAGATGGAGAGAGAGGAGTGAGAGGAGAGAGAGAGAGAGAGAGGAGATGAGAGAGAGAGAGTGAGGAGGACAGAGAGAGAGAGACAGAGACAAGGACAGAGAAAGGGAAGAGAGAAGAGAGAGAGAGAGTAGACGAGAGAGAGAGAGCAGGGCAGAGACAGAAAGACTGAGGAAAGAGGAGAAGAGAGAGTCAGAGACGAGAGGAGAGAGAGGAAGGAGAGAGAGAGGAGAGGAGAGAGAAGATGAGAGAAGAGAGAGGGAGAGAGGAGACGAGAGAGGAGGAGAGAGGAGAAGAGAGATCGAGGAGACGAGAGAGAGAGAGCGGGATGAGAGAGGAGAAGAGAGGGAGGAGAGGAGAGAGAGAGAGAGAGAGAGAGAGAGAAGAGAGAGAGAAGAGAGAGAGAGAGAGAGAGAGAGAGAGATTACGGAGAGAAAGAGATGACGGAGAGAGAGAGAGAGAGAGAGAGAGAGAGAAGAGGAGAGAAGAAGAGATGAGAGAGAAAGAGAGAGGAGAGAGAGGGGAAAGAGAGAGAGAGAGAGACGAGAGAGGTAAGAGAGAGATGAGAGAGAGAGCCACAAGAGAGGAAGAGGAGAGGATGAGAGACGAGAGAGAGAGGGCAGAGAGAGACGAGGACAGAGACAGAGAGAGAGAGAGACGAGAGAGAGAGAGAGAGATAGAAGAGAGAGAGATAGGAGAGAGAGAGAGAGAGAAAGGGAAAGAGGAGGAGAGAGACAGAGACAGAGACCAGAGAAAGAGAGATGAGAGAGACAAGAGAGACAGAGAAGGGGAACAAAGAGAGCGCGAGAGAGAGAGAGAGAGAGAAGATGGAGCAGAGAGAGAGAAGATGAGAGAGAGAGAGAGAGACTTGACGACGAGAGAGATGAGAGACGAGAGAGAGAAGCTTATCGCAGAAGAATAAGGAAGAAAAGTCACCTTGTCAAGGACGTTCTGAGAGAGTGTTGCCATATGCTGATCCGTGAGATTCTAGTATTCACACCATTGGGTAAAAAAAAAAAAAAGAAAAAAAAAAAATCGTGTGGTTGCTATTACGATCATGTATTTCTTTTTTTCTTCTTCTTTTCGTTTTATGGCCGTGTTCTTGTTATTATTAAACCTGGTTTAAGGATCCATAAAAGTGCCTTTTGAAGGTCATACTGTTTTTAATTCATTTTTATTTCGAGTTTTTTTTCTCCCAACTTGTTTATCATTTTATTTCTCTACCTAATAATCAAAATCATAATAAAATAAACGTTAATTCACAGCCAGACAGACAGACCATAAAGAAACTCCCAAATGGTTTTCAATATCATATATCTTATTTCATAATAAATGTATCAGTATGATGAAGAATAAGAAACTTGATTTAATTTTTTTTTTACAAAATGAAAGCTAAAAAGTTCAAAGGTTGTTTAGCAAAAGGTAAAGAGGATGGTATTATGAAAGTAAATATCAGGAGTGTTTATTATCACAGTGAATGATCGAGGTGGAGGAAGAAGGAGAAGGAGAAGGAGAAGGAGAAGGAGAAGGAGAAGGAGAATGGGAATGAGAAGGAGAAGGTAAGGAGAAGGAGAAGGAGAAGGAAAAGGAGAAAAAGAAGGAGGAAGGAGAAGGAGAAGGAGAAGGAGAAAGAGAAGGAGAAGGTGAAGGAGAAGGAGAAGGAGAAGAAGGAGAAAGAGAAGGAGAAGGAGAAGGAGAAGGAGAAGGAGAAGGAGAAAGAGAAGGAGAAGGAAAAGGAGAAGGATAAGGAGAATGAGAATGAGAAGGAAAAGGAGAACTAGAAAGAGAAGAAGAAAGAGAAGGAGAAGGAGAA
>NC_051401.1:4834070-4839070 GCF_015228065.2 Penaeus monodon
CTCTCTCTTTCTGTCTCGTCTCTGTCCTCTTCCTCTCTCTAATCTCTCTTCTCTCTCTTCTCTCTTTCTCTCTCCCTCTCTCTTTTTCTCTCTTCCTTAAACCATTTACATTTCCCCGCGTTTTCGCTTCTTTCTCCCCCCCTATCCTCATTCCCCTTTTCCCTTTTCCCCTCCCCCCACTTCTCCCCTAAAATCCCCTTCCCCTCTCCTCACGAACACAGCTCCCTTCCTCCCTCTTACCCTCATCCCTTCCCCTTCCCACTTAGCACGTCTTCCTCTCCCCCTCCCTTCCTTAGCCCTTCCTCTCCCTCCTTGGCCCTCCCTCTCCCTCCCTGGCCCTCCCCCTCCCCCTCCCTCCTTGGCCCCCCCCCCCCCCTCCCCCCGGGGCCCCCCTCTCCTTCCCTAACCCTCCCCCTCCCTCGCCCTCCTCCTTCCTCCCTTCCTTTGGCCCTTTCCCCCTCCCCCCCCCCCCTTCCCTGGTCCTCCTCTTCCTCCCCTTCCTCCCCCCCTTCCCTGGCCCCCCCCCCCCTTCCCCCCGACTGCAGGGACAGGGGCCCAGGGGAGGGGGGCGCAGCGCGAAGGCCTCCGAGTGAAAGTCTTCGCGAGAGACTGCCGACTCCGCAGGCGGGGAACGGCTGGGCACGCCGTTTGTGGTGGGGAGGTTTGAAGGTGGGGAGGGGTTGGGGAAGGTGGGGAGGGGTTGGGGAAGGTGGGGTGGGGTTGGGGAAGGGGAGGGGATAGGGATGGGGGGAAGAGGAGGGGGGGGATTTAGGGGGGGGATGGAGGGTGGGCACGCCGCTGGGGATGGTGGGGGGGGGTTGGAAAAAGGTGGGGAGGGGGTAGGGGAGGGGAGGGGAGAGGAGGATGTGGGGGTAGGGAAGGTGGGGAGGGGTTGGGGAAGGGGAGAAAGTAGGGAAGGGGAGGGGGAGGTTGGGGAAGGGGTAGGGAAGGAAGAAGGGAGGAAAGAAGGAACGGAGGGAAGGAGGAAAAGAGTGCGGGAGGGAAGGCTTGAGACTAAAAAGAGTGATAGGGAGGGAGGGAAAAAGGGAAGGAGAAAAGGAGGGAGGGATGGAAGGGAGAAGGGAGGAAGAGAAGCAGGAAAGGAGGGAGGGAAGAAGGGAAGGAGAGAAAAGGGAGGTAGGGAGGGAGGGAGGGGGATCTACCCTTTCCAATAACGTTTGAGGGCACCATCTAGGGCACGCGAGAGGCGGTGGGTCTTCGTCTTAGCGAGGTCAAAAGCTCAGCGGAAATATCTTTTGATTGGTTATTCTTTTTTCTCTTTTTTATTATTTTTGCATTTTTTTTGGGGGGTTTTATTATTTTTTCTTTGCGTGTGTGTGGGGGTTTAATCTTTGTTGGTTTTAATCATTTCTGGTGTAAATCTTCGTTGTTAGTTTTTATTATTATTTAATGATTTATTGCCAACGTCAATAAATAATAATTATTATCATCCTTATCACAATCATCCATATCATTATCTTCATTACTACCGTTATCATTATCCTTATCATTAGCTCTATATTTCCTATTATTACTATCACTATCCTTATCATCATCCATAATATAATTTGGATAACCACCATAATTATCATCCTTATCGTTATCACTATATATCTTGTTACTATTACTATCCTTATCATTATCATTATCTTCATATCTACCATAATCATTATTCTTATCATCATTACCGGCATCACTTTTCTGATATATTCTAATATAATTAATGTCGATATCATCATTGCTGAAAGAAATATAAGGCAGAAGAGAAAGAGAGAGAGAGAGAGAGAGAGGAGAGAGAGAGAGAGAGAGAGAGAGAGAGAGAGAGAGAGAGAGAGAGAGAGAGAGAGAGAGAGAGAGAGAGAGAGAGAGAGAGAGAGAGAGGAGAGAGGAGAGAGAGTGAGTGAGAGAGGGAGGAAGGGAGAGAGAAAGAGGGAGAGAGGGGGAGAAAAAGGGGAGAGAGGAGAGAGAGAGAGAGAGAGAGAGAGAGAGAGAGAGAGAGAGAGAGAGAGAGAGAGAAAGAGAAAAAAAGAGGAAATTAAGCCAATTGCGAATTTCTTTGTCTCCCGCAACGGCCGCCGTTTTCGAATTTCGCGCCAAAAATTGCGTTGGTTCCCGGATGTGAATCGGCCTCGATTAGTCATCTTTCTCTCTATTTAAGTCTTTCTAATTCATATCCTTTTTTCCTTTCTCATTTTTATTATCATTATATTTTTATTATATTTCTGTTTGTTTTTCTTGATTGTCTTACCGTATAAGAGTGTGAACGAATTTATTTCTCTCTACAATATACTATATATCTATCTATCATTATATGTCTGTCTATTAATCTATATATTCATCTATCTATCTGTTCATTCATCTATCTATCCATCGATCTGGCTGTCCATCTATCTATTCATGTATCTGTCCATATCTCTATCTATCAACCTATCCATCTATTCATCTATCTATCCATCGATCTATCAATCTATTTATCTCTCTATTCATCTATCTATCCACCTATCTATCTATTTATCTATCTATATCATCCCTCACAAGACCAATTTTTCTGTCTCTTTTCTTGACGATTTTTTTTTTTTTTCACCAAAATATATAGATAAAGAAAAAATCTCCCTGAACGTGAGTGGAAGAGGAGAGGAGGAGATGAAAGGGAGGAGGAGAAAGAAGGGAAAATATAATAAAAGGGAGGTAGAGAAGAGAAGGGAGGAAGGGTAGGAAAGGAGAGAAGGGATGAAAGGGAGGAGGGAGGGAAATCACAATAAAGGGGGAGAGAGGAGAGGGGGAGGAAGGGAGAGAGAGAGAGGGGAGAGAGAGAAGAGAGAGGGAGAGAGAAGATAGAGAGAGAGAGAGAGAGAGGGGAGAGAAAAGAGAGAAAAGAGAGAAAATGGGGAGAAAGAGAGAAGAGAGAGAAAGAAAGAGAAAAAAAAGAGAAAAAAGAGAGAAAATAAAACAGATAAAAAAACGTCCGTGTGGTGTGTATGTGTGTGTGTTTTTTAAACATTTCCACGTAAAAACCCCAAACCCAGCTAAGGGCGCGTGAGAAAACCAAAACCCAAATTTAACCCCAAAGGCTTTCTGGGAAAAAAGGGAAAAATAGCTGAGTTAAGGTTATCTTCAAATCCCCAATTTTTAATTTCCCCTTTCCCCCTCCCCCCCCCCTCCCCCCCCCCCCCCCCTTTAAAAGGGCCCTTTCCTTCGATCGGTCGATTTAAAGGGGAAAACCCAATAAATAATAGGGAAATTTAAAAACCCCTGTTTACGTATTTCCCAAAAGGGAGAAAAACCCCCAAAAACGAAACCCCCGTTTAAAAACCACTTTAAAAGAAGCAGGGTCAGGGCCTTTTTTCTTTTACTTCCTTTTCCCCTGAAAGTAATTAATGATGTTTCATATGTGGGGGTTTTTTCCCGGGGAAAGGGAGGAAGGGGGGAAGGGGGAAGGGGGGAGGAAGGGAGGAAGGGGGGGAGGGGGGGGAGGGAGGGAGAGAGGGAGAGAGGGGGGGAGGGAGGAGGGGGGGAGGGAGGGAGGGGGGGGAGGGAGGGAGGGGGGGGGGGGGAGGGGGGGAGGGAGGAAGGGGGGGAAGGGGGGAAGGGGGGGGAGGGAGGAGGGAAAAGAGGGAGGAAGGGGGGAAAAGGGAGGAAGGGAGGGGGGGAAAGAAGGGGGGAAAGGGGAGGGGGGAGGGGGGGAGGGAGAGGGGGAGGGGGGGACAGGGGGGGAAAGGGGGGGGGGGGAGGGGGGAAGGGACGAGGGGGGAAAGGGAGGGGGGGAGGGAGGGAGGGAGGGAGGGGGGGGGGAAGGGGGGAAGGGGGGGAAGGGAGGAAGGGGGGATGGGGGGGAGGGGGGGGGGGAAGGGAGGAAGGGGAGGGAGGGAGGGAGGGAGAGAGGGAGAGAGGGGGGGAGGGAGGGAGGGAGGGAGGGAGGGAGGGAGGGAGAGAGGGGGGCAGGGGGGAAGGGGGAGAACGCCGGCTTGTGTGTGTGTGTGTGTGTGTGTGTGTGTTTTATTACTTTTTTATAGTGTACGTATTCATAATTTTTTTTTATTACTTGTTTCTTGTGTGTGTGGTGTGTTTTTTTTATTACTTTTTTATATTTTACGTATTCTTTAATTTTTTTTTTACTTTTTTTCTTGTGTGTGTGTGTTGTGTTGTGTGCGCCCCGCGCGCTTGTTGACAGACCTCGACTTGTTTCGGGGGTGAACCTTGGCTCTCGTTCAAAATAAACCGGGGGTTTTACCAACACCCCTTTAAAAAGGATGTTCTATTTGTCGTTTTCATACGAGGTGGGAATAAATTTAGGAAAAAAAAAATAAAAAAAAAAGGGATAGCCTCTGGATTATTTGGATACGTGGTATTGAAGGCGAGAAAGTAAAAGCATTTGATAAAGGGGGGGTCGATTTTTTTTTTTCGCGAGTCCCTCATTACGGGGGCAAAACAACCTCCTAACGGGGGATTTTATCCTTTGCTTTTCTCTTTCCCCTTCTGTTATTTTTATTTTTTTTTCCTTTAGGAGAAAGAAAAAAGAGAGAGAGAGAGAGAGAGAGAGAGAGGGGGAGAGAGGGAGAGGAGGAGAGAAGGAGAAGAGAGAGAAGGGGAGAGGCGAGAAGGAAAAGAGAGAGAGAGGGGAGAGAGAGAAAAAGGAGAAGAAGAGAGAGAGAGAGATAGAGAGAGAGGGGAGAGGAAAAGATAGAGAGATAGAGAAGGGGATAGAGAGAGAGAGAAAAGGGAGAGAGAGAGAGGAGAAAAGGGGAAAAGAGGAGAGGAGAAGGAGGAGAGAGAGAGAGAGAGAGAGAGAGAGGGGAGAGAGGGGAGAGAAAGAGAGAGAGAGAAGGAGAGGAGAGAGGAGAGAGAGAGAAGGGGGAAGAAGGGAGAGGGAGGAGAGAGAGAGGGAGAAAAGGGGGAAGAGAGAGAGAGAGAGAGAATCGAGCCGATTAAAGGATTCAAAATTTCCTGGACTAAAAAATCATCAGTTGGGGTGGGAAATTTAATTTCCCCAAACCCTTCAT
>NC_051401.1:4854212-4856712 GCF_015228065.2 Penaeus monodon
TGAGGCTTCCCCTGAGGATTCCCCTGAGGATTCCCCTGAGGATTCTTCTGAGGATTCTTTTGAGGCCTCTTTTGAGGATTCCTCCGAGGATTCTTCTGAGGTTTCACTTGAGGATTCTTCTGGGGATTCCTCCGAGGATTCTTCCGAGGATTCCTCCGAAGATTCACCTGAGGTTTCACTTGAGGATTCCTCCGAGGACCCTTCCGAGGATTCTTCGTGATGCCCTCCATGGTACCCGAAATACTCATGATAATGCCCTTCATATACTCCATGATGCCCAGAATGATGCCCATGATGACTCTCGAGACTTCCATGATGCCCATAAAGACTCTCGGGACTTCCATGATGCCCATGATGACTCTCGAGACTTCCATGATGCCCATAAAGACTCTCGGGACTTCCATGATGCCCATGATGACTCTCGGGACTTCCATGATGCCCATGATGACTCCTGGGACTTCCATGATGCCCATGATGACTCTCGGGACTTCCATGATGCCCATGATGACTCTCGGGACTTCCATGATGCCCATGATGACTCTCGAGGACTTCCACGACGCCCAAAATATCCATGGTAACCATCAGGATGGTCAACATGCCCAGCATAATGACCCCAATGACTACCATGATGCTCGCCGTGACCTCCACGATCCCCGTCCCCGCCATGATGAAATCCATGTTGATGAGGATCATGCTGACAGACGGCGTGTTTTCGCTCCCAGCAATACTCGTCACTCAGGTAGAAGTGGAATTCGGGTGTCATGGCGGCGCACAGATACGCCCTGAGGGGGAAGGGGGGAGGGGGAGGGGGAAGGGGGGGGCACGTTAGCGAAATGAGGGAGAAGAAAGATATGTGTATATGTATATGTTACATATATACATATGCGCACAGACACACACACACACACACACACACACACACACACACACACACATATATATATATATATATATATATATATATATATATATATATATATATATTTAATTATTTACTTATATTTATATATCATCATCAGGGGGCTAGCGCCGACGGGGGCGTATGGCCGCATCTAGCCACGGGGGTCCCTCATGGCGAGTTTCCAGGCAGGCCCTCGGCCCATCTCTAACTCCTCGCGACAGGATTGGTCAAGTTGCCCAAGCCATGACCTCCTAGGTCGTCCCATGGGCCTTCTCCACCCAGGATTGTTTTGCAAAGAGCGTCATCCACAGGGAAGCGTGCTAGGTGCCTATATAGCCAGAGTTGGCGGTCCCAGATTACGCAAGTGACAGGTCCCACGCCAGCCTCATGGTGTAGCCGTCGGTTGAACACATGGTCCTGCCAACTGTACCTTCTGATCCGGCGTAGGGACTTGTTACAAAAGGCATCAAGACGAGACTATAAGGCACTAGATAGTGTCCAGGTTTCGCTACCATACAGCAAAACTGGTAGTATCAAGGCCTTGAAGGGACGTACCTTGGTATTTCTGCATAGGTACCGACATCCCCCAAATACTCTTGTTGATCAAGCTCATGGATCTTGCTGCCTGACCAATCCGTCTACAGACTTCTTAGTCTGACAGCCCAGAGACATGGACTATGCAACCAAGGGCTTCGCCTCATTACTAAATGCATCAAGAGTCGCCACCAGTGATTCCAGAGACTCAGATAGGATAGCAACATCGTCGGCAAAGTCAAGGTCAGTGACCTTGATGTTGCCCAGTGTTGCTCCACACTGACTTTGGATAGTAGCTCTGCCCGTTATCCAGTCCATGCAGGTGTTGAAAAGTGCTGATGCAAGGACACAGCCTTGCCTCACCCCTGACTTAACAGGGAAGAAGTTTGACAGGCCCCTACCGCACTTTACAGCACTTTCACTCCCAGTATATAGGCTTGCTATTATGCCAATAATCTGTATCGGAATTCCCCGAATAAAATGCTTTCTTGAGGTCGGTGTAGGCTGTGAGCAGCTCACGACCGAACTCACAACAGCGTTCGATAAAGACTCGAAGCGCTAGGACACAGTCTATTGTGGACTTGCCAAGAGAGAATCCAGATTGCTCGAGTCTCTGGTGCCTTAGTAGATGGTCGTAGACGTACCTTAGTATTTCTGCATAGGTACCGACATCCCCCAAATGCTCTTGTTGATCAAGCTCATGGATCTTGCTGCCTGACCAATCCGTCTACAGATTTCTTAGTCTGACAGCCCAGAGACATGGACTATGCAACCAAGGGCTTCGCCTCATTACTAAATGCATCAAGAGTCGCCACCAGTGATTCCAGAGGCTCAGATAGGATAGCAACATCGTCGGCAAAGTCAAGGTCAGTGACCTTGATGTTGCCCAGTGTTGCTCCACACTGACTTTGGATAGTAGCTCTGCCCATTATCCAGTCCATGCAGGTGTTGAAAAGTGCTGATGCAAGGACACAGCCTTGCCTCACCCCTGACTTAACAGGGAAGAAGTTTGACAGGCCCCCGCCGCACTTTACAGCACTTTCACTCCCAGTATATAGGCTTGCT
>NC_051401.1:4863702-4882132 GCF_015228065.2 Penaeus monodon
TAAGGAATTTTATTTTAATATAAAATTAGATTATATAAAGAATGAAATTAATATTTTTAATTATATATTTTTTATTCATATTATTAATTATTAGTATATGTAATATTACAGATTTGTATTAATATGCCAAAATATATAAAGTAAATAAAAAATATAATTAATAATTAATATATTATATAATATATTATTTTATAATATTTTTTTAAATATTATTATTGTTATTATTATCATTATTATTATTTTATGTAGTATATTGCAAAAATAATATAATTATAACAGTAATAATAACAGTAATAACATACTAATTAATAATGATAAAAATAATTAATATGAAAATCGTATTATTGTATATTATGTATTGACTATTATTATGTTGTGTTATTAGTATATTGCAAATATATATTATAATCAATAATTTGGCAATAATAATGAAACAATTGCAATATGATAAAATAATGCAATAATGATGATAATGATGATGATAATGATGAAATGATGATAATGATCGATAACGATAATAATGAGATAATCATATAATGAGATGATAATACCAGAATTTGTGTCCATATATATATAAAAAAGGTAAAAAAAAAAAAATCCCAAAGTCGAAAAGCGCAATTAGCGAATAGCCTTGAGAGTACTCCAAGTATTAGGGTAATAATGATAATAATACCAGAATGTATTAATCATGACAACAATGATGATAAAAGTGAGAATAAAGAGAATTTTGATAACTTTTGAATATTATTATTATTATTATTATTATTATTATTATTATTATTATTATTATTATTATTATCTTAATTATTAGCATTATTGCCAAAAAATATATTATAACTGTAATAATAACAATAATAATAATAATAATAAGTATAATAATAATAATGCTAGTCGTTATAATATTGTTATTAACATTATTATTGTTATTATTATCATTATTATTATTTGTACTGGTAGTATAATTGCAAAAATAATTATTATAACAGTAATAATTACAGTAATAACAATACTAATTAAGATAATGATATAAATAATTATTATAAAATCGTTATTATTGTTATTATTATTGTTATTACTATTATTATTGTTGTGGTTATTAGTATTATTGCAAAAATATATATTATAACTCCAATAATTGCAATAATAATGATAACAATTGCAATAATGATGATAATAATTGCAATAATGATGATAATGATGATGATAATGATGATAATGATGATAATGATGATGATAACGATAATAATGATGATAATCATGATAATGATGATGATAATAACAGGAATTGTGTCCATATATAATATAAAAAAGGTAAAAGAAAAAAAAATACCAAAAGTCGAAAAAGCGGCAAAATCTAGCGAAATATAGCCTTTTGAGAGTATACTCCAAAATGACGTTTTTTCGATTTCTTTGATGATTTCGGCAATTATTAGGGTAATAATGATAATAATTACCAGAATTGTATTAATCATGACAACAATGATGATAAAAGTGAGAATAAAGAGAATTTTGATAACTTTTGAATATTATTATTATTATTATTATTATTATTATTATTATTATTATTATTATTATTATTATTATTATTATTATTATTATTATCATTATTATTATTATTATTAGTAGTAGTAGTACTATTACTATTATCTTAATTATTAGCATTATTGCCAAAAAATATATTATAACTGTAAATAATAACAATAATAATAATAATAATAAGTATAATAATAATAATGCTAGTCGTTATAATATTGTTATTAACATTATTATTGTTATTATTATCATTATTATTATTTGTACTGGTAGTATAATTGCAAAAATAATTATTATAACAGTAATAATTACAGTAATAACAATACTAATTAAGATAATGATAAAATAATTATTATAAAATCGTTATTATTGTTATTATTATGTTATTACTATTATTATTGTTGTGGTTATTAGTATTATTGCAAAAATATATATTATAACTCCAATAATTGCAATAATAATGATAACAATTGCAATAATGATGATAATAATTGCAATAATGATGATAATGATGATGATAATGTGAATAATGATGATAATATGATGATAACGATAATATGATGATAATACAGAATGTGTGATATACAGTAATAGTACAAATAATAAAAAAAAAAAAAAAAAAATCCCAAAAGTCGAAAAGCGGCAAAATCTAGCGAAATATAGCCTTTTGAGAGTATACTCCAAAATGACGTTTTTTCGATTTCTTTGATGATTTCGGCAATTATTAGGGTAATAATGATAATAATTACCAGAATATATTAATCATGACAACAATGATGATAAAAGTGAGAATAAAGAGAATTTTATAACTTTTGAATATTATTATTATTATTATTATTTTATTATTATTATTATTATTATTATTATTATTATTATTATTATTATTATTATTATCATTATTATTATTAGTAGTAGTAGTAGTAGTACTATTACTATTATCTTAATTATTAGCATTATTGCCAAAAAATAATATTATAATAAACATAATAATAATAATAATAATAATAATAATAATGTAGTTATAATAATAATGTAGTCGTTAAATATTGTTATTAACATTATTTATTATTTATGTATATATTGAATGTATTAATTGCAAAAATAACTATTATAACAGTAATAATTCGTAATAACATACTAATTAAGTATGATATAAATAATTATTATTAAATAGTTTTTATTGTTATTATTATTGTTATTACTATTATTATTGTTGTGGTTATTAGTATTATTGCAAAAATATATATAAATCCAATAATTGCAATAATAATGATAACAATGCATAATGATGATAATAATTGCAATAATGATGATAATGATGATGATAATGTGATAATGATGATAATGATGATGATAACGATATAATGATGATAATCATGATAATGATGATGATAATAACAGGAATTGTGTCCTATATATATAAAAAAGGTTTAAAAGAAAAAAAATCCCAAAGTCGAAAAAGCGGCAAAATCTACGAAATATAGCCTTTGAGAGTATACTCCAAAATGACGTTTTTTTCGATTCTTGATGATTTCGGCAATTATTAGGGTAATAATGATAATAATTACCAGAATTGTATTAATCATGACAACAATGATGATAAAATGAGAATAAAGAGAATTTTGATAACTTTTGAATATTATTATTATTATTATTATTATTATTATATTATTATTATTATTATTATTATTTTATTTTTATTATTATTATTATTATCATTATTATTATTATTATTAGTAGTAGTAGTTACTATTACTATTATCTTATTATTAGCATTATGCCAAAAAATTATTATAACTGTAATTTAAAAACAAAAATAATAATAATAAAAAAGTATAATAATAATAATGCTAGTCGTTTTATAATATTGTTATTAACATTATTATTGTTATTATTATCATTATTATTATTTGTACTGGTAGTATAATTGCAAAAATAATTATTATAACAGTAATAATTTCAGTAATAACAATACTAATTAAGATAATGATATAAATAATTATTATAAAATCGTTATTATTGTTATTATTATTGTTATTACTATTATTATTGTTGTGGTTATTTGTATTATTGCAAAAAATATATTATAACTCCAATAATTGCAATAATAATGATAACAAATTTCAATAATGATGATAATAATTGCAATAATGTAATGATGATGATAATGATGATAATGATGATAATGATGATGATAACGATAATAATGATGATAATCATGATAATGATGATGATAATAAAAGGAATTGTGTCCATATATAATATAAAAAAGGTAAGAAAAAAAAATCCCAAAAGTCGAAAAAGCGGCAAAATCTAGCGAAATATAGCCTTTTGAGAGTATACTCCAAAATGACGTTTTTTCGATTTCTTTGATGATTTCGGCAATTATTAGGGTAATAATGATAATAATTACCAGAATTGTATTAATCATGACAACAATGATGATAAAGGGAGAATAAAGAGAATTTTGATAACTTTTGAATTTATTATTATTTTATTATTATTATTATTATTATTATTATTATTATTATTATTATTATTATTTATTATTATTATTATCATTATTTTTATATAGTAGTAGTAGTACTATTACTATATCTTAATTATTAGCATTATGCCAAAAAATATATATAACTGTAATATAACATAATAATAATAATAATAGATATAATATAATGCTATCGTTAAATATTGTTATTAACATTATATTGTTATTATTATCATTATTATTATTTGTACTGGTAGTATATTGCAAAAATATTATTATAACAGTAATATTACAGTAATAACAATACTAATTAAGATAATGATATAAATATTATTATAAATCGTTATTTTGTTATTATTATTGTTATTACTATTATTATTGTTGTGGTTATTAGTATTATTGCAAAATATATATTATAACTCCATAATTGCAATAATATGATAACATTGCATAAGATGATAATAATTGCAATAATGATGATAATGATGATGATAATGTGATAATGATGATAATGATGATGATAACGATATAATGATGATAATCATGATAATGATATGATATAACAGGAATTGTGTCCATATATAATAAAAAAGGTAAAGAAAAAATCCAAAAGTCGAAAAGCGGCAAATCTAGCGAATATAGCCTTTTGAGAGTATACTCCAAATGACGTTTTTCGATTTCTTTGATGATTTCGGCAATTATTAGGTAATATCATAATAATTACCAGAATTGTATTAATCATGACAACAACGATGATCAACGTGAAATACAGAGAATTTCGATAACTTTGAATATTATTAGTATTAATATTTTATTATTTTATATTATCATTATTATTATTTTATTCTTATTATTCATTATTTTTATTAGCATATTATTATTCATAAGTAGTAGTAGTATTACTATTACTATTATCTTCAATTATTAGCAGTATTGCCAAAATATATTAATAACTGTAATAATACCAATAATAATATATAATACGTATAATCATAATATAATGCTCGTCGTTTATACTATTGTTATTTACCATATTATTGTTATTATTATCATTATTATTATTTGACTGTATATAAACTGCAAAAATAATTATTATAACGTAATAATTACAGTAATCCATCCTAATAAGATAATGATATAAGTAATTCTTATAAATCGTTATTATTGTTATATTATTGTTTATTACTATTTTTATTGTTTGTGGTTATTATTATTATGCAAAAAATATATATTTATAACTCCAATAATTGCAATAAGAATGATAACAATTGCATAATGATGATGAATAATTGCAATAATGATGATAATGATGATGTAATATGATAAGATGATAATGATGATGATAACGATAATAATTATGATAATCGTGATAATAATGATTGTATAATAACAGAATTGTGTCCAATATAATATAAAGGTAAAAGAAAAAATCCCAAAAGTCGAAAAAGCGGCAAATCCAGCGAAATATAGCCTTTTGAGAGTATACTCCAAATGACTTTTTTTCGATTTCTTTGATGATTCGCAAATTATTGGGTAATATGATATATTACCAGAATTGTATAATCATGACACCATGTGATAAAAGTGAACTAAAGAGATTTTATAAATTTTGGATATTATTATTATTATTTATTATTATTATTATTATTTCTTATTATTATTATCATTATTATTATTATTAGTAGTATAGTAGTACTATTACTATTACTTAATTATTAGCATGATTGCCAAAAATATATTACTACCTGTAATAATAATAATATAATATAATAATATACTAATACTAAGAATAATAATAGATAATAATATAATAGCATAATATAAAAATAATAATAATACTAATAAATAAATCAATAATAATAATTAATACACGTAAATGATAACAATTAATAATGATCCTCATAACATAACATATCATTATGAAAATTTTGACAATAATCATAATAATAATATATAAATAATATAATAAATAATAAATAAATAATGTACTATAATATAATAATATAAATAGTAATAAAAACTAATAATATAAATAATATACTAATATAATAATAATAATCATATAACAATAAAAGATCATGATAATAATGATATTTATAATATGACAATGGCAATAATGAGATTATGATAATAATAATAATAACAATATATAATAATAACGACCTAATAAATTATACACCACGCGCCACGCACGCACACACACACACACACACACCACCCCACAACACACACACACACGCACCACACACAAGCACACACACACACATATATAATTAATATATATATATATTATATATATATAATATATAATATATATAGAGAGAGAGAGCTTCGAGAGAGAGAGAGAGAGAGAGAGAGAGAGATAGAGAGAAGAGAGAGAGAGAGATATTTTATTTTCCGCGCTCACTTAATCGACAGCACCTTTATTTTGACTATAAAAGCCTTTCCACATCTAAATACCGGAGAATTGTCTAATATTTTATTTGTTTTCCAGACGTTATCATTATCTGAATGCAATACAATTTGAATGTAATTGAGTTGACAGACACACACCGTTTTAGGTGACTTCTTCATAACCGAACATTGCAGCGTTGAAGAGCTATGATAAAGTACATGTAGTTTTCTCTCCCATGAAAGGATAAGCATTTATTTCAACATGCATATTCATAGATTCTTTTTATATAACCTTCTTTGATGCCATATCCACTAAACCATGCCTTGCTAGCTTTATTATTATATTCAATGACCTCCTTCCGTACGTAATGTTTACACTGATTTACTTGCGCATGAAATCTTATATATATATCTATATCTAATATATATATATATAGTATTATATTATATATATCTATATATCTATATATATTATTTTTTATATATATTTTTTTTTTTTTTTTTTTTTTTTTGTTTTTTTTTTTGCATGATGCTCCCGGAAGAAATGTATATAACCAATAACTCAATGTGAGACTTCATAACACAAAGGTTAGAACATATAGAAGTGGATAATATATATTAAAATTTATATTTCTGTCTGAAGAATCGATTGCTAGTTCGTATATCATTTTCTCTTTGGGTATAGAGCTTGTCCTATAGAAAGTAGAGTTATTCAGAAATTCTCTGTCTGTAACAACCTTTGTTTGTAATCCCTGGAAATATCACCACTCGGGGAGCAGTCCGCTGAGCCTACCATTGCGTTTGGTTACCAAGGTCTATCTATATAAGTACATAGTATTATAGTATAACTTGTTGGTGGCGTTGAAGCGTGTATAATCCATGGCTTTCCATTGGTTTGTTAGGTCGATCGGCTGATTGGTCAGATCGACAACGAGCCTGCCCTCTCTTTGTAGTCAATGAACTAAATACAATGTACATACGGGCTTCCAATGTGTTTTACTGATACTTGTACAATTTTTTGAGATGGGTGGTTTACATATAATTACGGAGATCGGAAGGTACGGGTGGTAAGGCGTTCAACGTCCCTCGACCAGTAACGGACGCGTAAGTCTTGAGTATCCGGCCGTGTCTTTGCATACGAATCTCTTGCACGGATAAACTTGAAGTCTTCGGGTATAGCATTGTTATCAGATGATCTTCGACGTATTACGCAGTCGCGCACGATGGAGGTGCTATAACTTATGTAATTTAAAACAAATAAACTAAGAGATAATATCGAACGTTATAATACTGATGATAGTGAAATGATATGTCGATCGTTATCTGATAATTAATGTACTGCCTGCTACTAAGAGGAGCAATAATGATAAATGAGCATAAGAAAAGCATCATCATAATACGAATAATATGATTGATGCGATGATAATAATATTGATAGTAATGATATATGATATAAGTAATACAATAAGTATTATAGTAATAACTTATGATAATAATAGTAGTAGTAGCAATAATAATATGATGATGATATATAAGTAATAATAATAAGAAATATGATAAAAAATAAAGATAACTATACGATATACCACTCATACTAATGCTAACATAATAATAATAATATAATAAATAACAACAATAATAAAAACATGTATAATTGATAATAGACATAAGGATAATCAATAAGATAATAATAATCATAATAATCATAATAAGAATATAATATAAAATAATAACTATAATGATAATAACGATAACAATAATAATTACCAATCCCTTATCTTTGTGGCCGGGGGGGGGGGGAGACTGAGGCCCAATGCAGGGATCACCTGCATTGCCTTCAACTATTTTGCATTCTCTCTCTCTCCTCTCTCCAGTTCCTCTCAGCTCTCTCTCATCGCTCTCTCATCTCGCTCTCCTCTCTCCTCCACACAATCCCTCCCTCTCTCTCTATCTCTCCTTTCTTTTTCCTTTTCTTCTTCATCCTCTTCTTTCTGTCCACTTATCCTAATCATTATCTTTTTATCCTTGGTCGTCACTTACATGTCGTGTTATCACTATGTTTGCATTTGTTTGTCTTGACGCATTGACCGGAAACCATTATATAAAGGCAAATAATAATATGATAATAATAATTGCATAATAATAATACTGATAATGTATACATACTGATGATGAGGTAATAATAATAATAATAATGAATAATAATAAGGATCGAAATAATAGTAATACTAATATAATGATAATAATAATAATTATTATGATAATGCTAATAAAATATAAGGACGATGATGATGATAATAATTAATATAGTAGCATATTTAATCACAATATATTTATAAAAATTAAATAATAAATAATAATTATCATAATGATAATAATTACTATCATGAAAATAACTAATTATACTCATAAAAAAGTAATGATCTATGATAATTATCATAACCGATAATAATAATCCTAATGATATCAATGACATTATAATGATTGTGATGATAATGGACATATATTAACAATACACATTATTATAATATTGTAATATATGATAGTAAGAGTGTAATCATAATAACATGATACTGATAATGACGATAATGACAATGATACCTACTCATAAATAACAATGACATAATATAATATAAATGCTAAAAACAAAAAATAATAGTAATTAAAATATCAACTTAATAATAATGATAATATACATAATAGTAATATAATCATAATAATAATAAGAATGATAACATCACAACATCATTAACATAACATAACAATGTTGATAAGAATTAATGATATAAAATTCATAATAATTATGATAATAGTAAAATGAAATAATAATGATAGCAAATGAACGCAAAAATAATAATAATAAAAAAAAAATAATAATACCAATAATAGTGATAATAATAACGATTAACAATAATTATAGTATAACAGACATAATGATGATAAAAGTATCAATACCTACTTCATAATAATAACAGTAATAGCAAATAATTATCATCATATATCATGATAATGATAATACTACTAGTAATACGAATAGTGATAATGAAATTATGATGATAATGATGAATGACATCATGATCCTAATAATACCAACAACACAAGTATATTAATTATAATACTTTATATTATAAGGGTAATAATAATAATAATGTAATATAATTAATTATATTTATATTACTAATAATATAATAAATAATAATATATATTCCGAATAATAATATGAATAATTAATATTAATAGTATGATAATACTCATAATATAAAACAACAAAAGTAACATTGTACTACTTATTATTATTATAAATAATCTAACAATTCATAATAATAGTATAAATGAATAATGATAATGATGAATGATGAGATAATAATAATAATATAATAAATAATAATAATATATATAATATAATGCTAATAATAATGATATTATAATAAATAGATCAGAATATAATAATAAGAATATATAATAATAATACTCATAATAATAATAATAACGATAACATAACAAAATAATGATATGATAACAATAGTAACATAAATATATAATAATTATTATTATTATAATAATAGTAATAATATTAAATAATCATGGACAATAATACTATACAATACAATACAAATAACAATACTCATTAATAACAATACATAAACGAAAAAGAAGAAGAGAAACAAGAAACAATGATATAAAAGTAGAGTAGGATAATAAATATCTTGACACAACAAAACAAAAAAAACGAAAAGATGCGTCATATCTAATCCTTATTTTGGAGAGACATGATGTGATGATGGCGATGCTAAGAAATGCGAGGATGGTGCTGGACATGAATTGAGGACGGTAGAGAGGTGGGAGGATGAGGTAGGGAGAGAAAGGAGGGAGAGGGATTGATGGAGGGAAGGAGAAGAGAGATAGAGAATGTAGAGAGAAGAGACAGTAAGACATATGCAGACAGACATATCTAGACAGAAACTGAGAAGGGACAAAAGAAAATAAACTAACTAAACACTGAGACAGGCAGGCAGACAGAGACAGAAACTGAGTCCTTAGTCAGTACAGACAGAAACTGAGACTGAGACAGGCGACAAGACAGACAACAGAGGCAGAAAATGAGACGGGAGACAGAACGTCAGTCAGACAGAGACAAGGATTCAGACAGACGACAGACAGAGACAGAAACCTGAAACTGGACGCCAGCAGACAGAATTGATACTGAGACTGAGAATGACAAACAGACAGATTCAGGGACTCAGACAGAAAACTGAAGACTGAGGCGGAGACTTAGATTGAGAACTTAGTCAGACAGAGACAGAACTGAGACTGACAGACAAACACGCCAGAGACAGACAGAAAGAGACAGACAGACAGAGACTGAAAGATACGGCAGACAGACAGAGACAGACAAACAGATAGATACAGACGATACAGACTGGAACTGAGACTGAGAGACAAGAAACCAGGCAGCCAGACAGAGACAGGGACAAAGACAGACAGAGACTGAGACAGACAGACAGAAACGGGTAGAGAGACAGAGACAGGGACAAAGACAGACAGACAGACAAACAGACAGACATGGACAGAGAATAAGACAGACAAAGACTGAGACAGACAGACAGACAGCCCTAGACCATCAAAAGGGGCGGAGTAAGTAGCTATGACGTCATCCCAAAATACAGTAGAGGAAAATGTTACCAACTCTGATGTCGACCTGGTGTTGCAGCGCGGTCAATAGGGTATCACGGTCAAAGTGGATAGTGGAATCTACGGGGTACTTAATTTGATTTATTCTAAATTATTGATAGGGGTGAGAATGCCATTTAGAAAATGTGGTTTTGTTGAGTTCAAATTCTGGAGGAGTTTTGCGCTTTATGGCGTCGACCAGCAGGTGTTACATGTAACGGAAATAAACAAAAAACTCTCCATTGATTTAGTTCTCTTTCCCTGCCGTTCGGCTTTTTTTATAGAATGAATAAACCGTGCTAAGACATTAGATACCCCCCAGCGTGTGGAATCCATGTCGGCACAAAATGGCAATAGACCACGAAGGAAGAAAACAAAAAAAAAAAAAAAAAAAAGTTGTTGTCCTGTCGGGCTAATTGCTCCTTCAGGGCTGACAGCGAAAATCCTTCGAATTCCTAACAAAAAAAAAATCGATGAAAAGCTAATAATAAATAACTAAAAAAAAATGAAATAATAATAGAACAACAACAACCAACATAAATATAATGATAATAATATCCTTAATAATATAAATAGTAATAAAATAATAAATAAAACTACGACAAGTGAATAGAGAGTATAGTGTAGGTGCAAGACCCGTAATGTGATCGTTTACCATACTTGAACTTTTGGATTAGGTGATAAGGATGACCAAAGGGCGTTAAATAATGGAAGAATGTAGGAGTATTTGACTATAAGGCGAATTTCATGAACATTGTCACTAAAGTATGTTTTTTTGAGTTTCAGATGACTGATGTGGGCTTTTTTTTTTAAATATATACACAGTAGTTTTATTAACAATGGGTTTTTGTCAATGAAAAATCTCATATGTTTATCAGCAGTTGTTCCTCTAACAGATCTGTAGAAGTTCACCATTATAGATTTCCCCTATGAACTGAAGCATTATGGAAAGACTTTCTAAAGACGAATTTTTCCCAAATTGAAAATGTCATTTCATAAGTATGATATAGGGAAACCTGCTCTTGGGTAAAGGGGCCTTACTTAGGGTGTCCTATGAGTTTTATCTCTTCCGTACAACATTCTAATAACCCTTATCAAAATTTCCCTTACAAATCTGTTACTAAAACCATAAACTTATCGATTAGCTCACTTGATCCAAAAGCTATCTAACTGACGTACACCTCCTTACACCAGGAGCTCATAAGGGTCCATAAAGTCTTACTTTCATATTCCAGCGAAAAGATCCATATTGACACGCATCTGCTACCTGAACACCGAACATATTTTCTATCTACTATTTTTGTGTGTGTGTGTGTCTGTGCTTGTTGTGTGTGTGTTTCTTAAAACCTTCGACTTCAGGTTATAACTCAGTCGGCTCCTGTGTTTCTCGGCGGTTCGGCGTTGAAAAAAACCGCACTGTTTAATCATTGCACTTATCCTATTATACTTTATAAGAGCAGTACTTAAACAGGACTGCCATGAGGTAATAGTACCTGTAATATTAGCGGGTAATTCTAATCTTATTTTTTTTTCAGTGTTTCTCAACAATACCTCGTTCTGAAATTATTGTTTGTTTTCATATAGAATAAACGAAGATTAGTGCACAAAGATCCGTTACCATAATCATATGTTCTACCATTGATTTAGTGTACATTATCTATATATTATATATATTAATATATATATATATATATCTGTATATATTATATATATTATATATATGAAACATCTATTATTATTTATGATGATTATTATTATTACTATTATTATTATTATTATTATTATTATTATTCATTATTATTTATTTATTATTATTATTATTTTATTATTATTATTATATTATTATTATTATCATCATCATCATCATCATCATCATCATCATCATCATCATCATCATCATCATTATTTATTTATTATCATTATTATTATTTTCATTATTATTCTTATTCTTATTATCATTATATTATTATTATTATTATTATTATTATATTATTATTATCTCATTATTATTATCATTATTCATTATTTTGTTGTGTTATTGTTGTTGTTGTTGTTGTTTGTTATTATTATTGTTATTATTGTCATTATTACTACTATTATTAATTATCATTATTATTTATTTTTTTTTTTTTGTTTTTTTAGTGGTAGTAGTAGTAGTGTTATTATTAACCTTTATTACTCTTATTATTATTATCATTATCATTATTTTACTATTATATTATTGTATTTTATGAATATTTATTATTATTTTATTATTATCATTATTATTATTATTATTATCATTATTTTATGGTTATTATCATTATTCTCATCATTATCATTATTATCATTATCAATACCATTATCATCTTTACTACATTATTGTCCATTATTATTATATCATGCTATTTTTAATTATTATATATTACTATTTACTATTATTATTTTATTATTATTATATCATTTATTATTATTATCATTGTATTATTATCATTATTATTATCATTATTATCATTGTTATCAAATTTAATTATCATGGCTATTATCATACCAGAATCAATGAAATATTTCAAACTTTCATTACATCATAATTATCATTTTCTTTATCCTTATCTTATATTCATCGTGCATATCTCATCTGGCCTTATTATTATTACTTTTTAAATTAGTATTTAGTTCTTGTTATCATTATTATCATTATCTATGATTGTTATAATAATCATCTAACTAGTATTATTGTTGTTATAATTATCATGATTATCAGCAGTATAATCATTTCATCACTCATTTATTGTTATTGTTATTACCATTGGTTTATCATTGTTATAATCATCAACATTTATTCTTACTATATAGTATTATTATCTCATCATCATCATAAATATTATCTTTATTATTAAATATTATTTTTGTTATTTTTGTTATTATCATTTTTATTATTATCATTATCATTGCTATTATTACTATTATTGTTGTTGTTATTATTATTATTATTATTATTATTATTATTATTATTATTATTATTATTATTATTATTATTATTATTATTATTATTATTATTATTATTATCATTAATATCATCATTATCATCGGCATTTCATTTAATTACTTTATCTTAATGTTGTCATTGCTATCACTATTATTATCGTTACATTGCCATTATTAGTATCATTATCATCATTATTATTGTCATTATGCTATCATTCTATTAATGTTATTATATTAGTAGTATTTATTTATTTATTTATTTATTTACTTATTTATTTATTATTATTATTATTATCGTTGTTATTTTTCTTTTATTATTGTCATCATTATTATTATTATTATTATTATTATTATCATTATTATTATCATCATCCATAATCATCATCATCATCATCACTTATTATTTATTCATTATTACTATTATTATTATCTCATCATCCTCACCATCATCATCATCAACCTCCTCATCATCCATCATCAGCATTATGATCATCGCATCATTGTTATCATTATTATTATCATTATTTTGTATAATTATTACTGTTATTATCATATTACTAGTAGTATTGCTATTGTCATACATTCTTATCACTATTTATTATAATTATTAGTGTGTTACTATTATTTTGTTTATAATTATTATTGATCATTAAATCATCATCCTTGTTTTTTATTATCATTATTATATTAAACAATAATATAATGATATAATCGATCATTATCCATTATTGTTAATATATGATGATAATGACCAATATCATCTTATCATTATTGTTAATATAATGATGATATGATACTAATCTCATTATCATTATTACTATTATTAGTATCATCATCATTATCATCATTATACAATAATATGAAGATAATGTTTATATAACATTACATTATCATTATATAGTGTCATTGTAATCAGTGTTTTACTGCAAATCCTTTTGCTTACACTCCTTAATTATTATCATTAATCATAATTATCTGATATTATTTTTATTATCATCGTTATCATTACTATGGTATAATATAAATTTAAATATAATGATATAGCATGTAAGTGAAGTGAATTCGAACAAGTAACTTTTGCAAATATAGTAAACTAATTGTTTTTTAGGACAATTATGTTAGCACCCCCATAATTCTTAGCATCTGTTGTGGCTTGGGTGAAAGCTTTTTTAAACTTAATAGCCATAGTAATCACATCCATATCTCGTACCGTCACAGCTCAGTGGGATAAAGACGCTCTGTGTGTGTGAGACTTTGGGTTTGGTTCAAGCGTAACGACCCTTTGACTCGATGGGATTTTTCGTACGCCCGGCACGACGTTTGCTCCTCCCGCTCACGAGAACTTGAAATAATTGCACATAAAATCCTATGAGTCAACAGGAAATCGAGGCTGATGATAATTTTGTTATATAAAAGGTACAATTTACGTTTGTAATTTTCGATTTTTTTTAATCTAATGACCGGATGTCAAGTGAGATAAGAGATATAAAAACAACTTGACAGCAGATCAAGCAGTCAAGGATATACCAAGAGATAGAGAAGAGAGAAGAGAGAGAGAGAGAGAGAGAGAGAGAGATAGAGAGAGAGAGGAGGAGAGAACGAGAGAGAGAGAGTCGGGGGAAAGAAGGGGAGAGAGCTGTAGAGAAGAAAGGATAGAGAGCAAAAAAAATTAATATTTGTATCCCTCGTTGCCGACACACATCGTCCCTTTATATATATATATATATAAATTCTATAATATATATATATATAGTAATATATATAAATATATATCTATATAATATTTTTTTTTTTTTTTTTTTTTTTTTTTTGTTTTTTTTTTTTTAATGTTTATTTCCTAGAGTTTGTGTGCATGCGAGTGTTGTCAATTATCTAATCAAATACTGTTTTTCATTGTCCTGTGTCGTTATCTATTGCTGTGGAAGGCGCTCATCACAGGCATCGTATGTCATTTGTTTCAGTTGCGATAAAACGAATATTCTTCTTCCTTCTTCTTTATTCGTTGTTCAACTTTTTTTCGTTAAGTTTATTTTATTTATTTCTTTTTTCTTTTAAGACAGTTACATTTTTACTTAATTGTCATTTAATATTTTTTTCTGTAATTTACACACACACACACACCACACACACACACACACACACGACACACACCACCACACACCAACACAATACTTTTTCTTCTTTTTCTTTATTTTCTTTTCTTTTACTTATCCTATTTTTATTTTGCCTTCACACTCATATTGCTATATATGGTATTCTGTATTTTTAAAATCTATTCTTTATATGATCAATATTATTGCAGCAATCGAGGCTATATAGCAAAATTTGATTATTCATATAGAATATTATTATTAATTACAATTTATTCAAACTGTTTATTAACAACTGTCGGCTTCTTACTTATAAACTTTTTATGATATTTTTGTTTTTAAATTTAAGAATTCCTTCAAATTTATGTGTTTTTCCTCAGTTCTTTACAAGGCATAATCCCGTTAAGGTTAATATATTTTTCTATTTAATGTCTGTTTCGTCGTTTCCTTCTGTTATTCCTGTTCATTTTTCTGGTTCTTCTTTCACTCTTTTGTTTTTCTTTCTCTCGTTTTTTTTTTTTCTTGTTTCTTCTAATCATTCTTTTTTTCCGATTTTCATTATTTCTCTTTTCTCTATTTTGTTTCTTGTTTGTTTCTTCTCTTCTTTTTTCTGGTTCTTCCTTATTTCTCTTTTCTTATTTTTTTTCTCTTATATTTCATTTTTTTTTTTTTTTTATTTCTATTGATGCCAATTCTTCAATATTTCTTCATTTCTTACCCCCTTTCTTTTACTGGATTTCTTCCCTAGTTTCTCTTTTATCTAAATCTTATTTTTATCCTCTCTATTTTCTCTTTC
The DNA here is from genome assembly GCF_015228065.2 of Penaeus monodon. Lineage (NCBI taxonomy): Eukaryota > Metazoa > Arthropoda > Malacostraca > Decapoda > Penaeidae > Penaeus > Penaeus monodon. The sequence goes on from NC_051401.1 coordinate 4,880,642, forward strand.
TCTTCTCCCAAATTCTCCCACCTTTTCTTTTGTGTGATTCTTCCTCTATTTATCTTTTCTCTCTCTCTCCCTTCCCTCTATTTCATCCCCGCTCCCTTTCTCCCTCGTGATATCTGCCACACTAACAACCCTTTTTTTCCCCTCAGTCATCTTCCTTGTGGGACTAGCCGATGTCTCCTTAGGCATCGAAGTCCACGAAGTCCTGTCATGTGCACCGAAGTCACGCTATTCTCCTGATCCGAAGTCCCTCTCCTTGGCCGGACATCGCAGTTACAGTTCCCCCGGAGACACGGCCGTTTGAAGTTAACGTTCTACGTCATGGGCCACTTTTTGCCTTCTTCTTCCTCTTCTGCGCCTGTTTATGGGCAGCGAATAACATTTCTCCTCCTTGGCACCCCAGGTCACAATTCGCACATGAGCAAGTGCATCCTCCTGTCGATAAGTTCCTTTAGCTGCCCCAGCAGGATTCCCCAGCGCATGCCACAGGACCAGGGCAAGCTTAGTTCCTCTTGCTGCTGGAGGAAAAGCTCAATGCCCACGGTGCTCACAAGCCCTAGGAAAACACAAATCCCTGTTATTGACTTCGCCAGACAGACGCGCGATTCGGGGTCACTCACTGGGTTTTGAAAGAACCTCATATCACTCTCCTCAAACCTCACCACGACCACCACGCCTCATGACCCTTCAGTCACCACAAGTATGATTCACCTCAGCCCTTACAAACAGGGTTCCTTCCCAGCCGACAGCCGCCACCCCCAATATCCCTGGTCTCCCTCGAGTCACCACGATCACGTCCCTTTCAGCCTTTACAGTTTTTGGCGTTTTCTCTTCATATCGAACGGCAGACCCACTATCGCAACCTTTTTCACACATCGCGGGCACCAAATCACCACGAGCAAGGCACACAAATCACTACAATCACCAATTATCACCACAAATCACGGCACCGCAATCACACGATCATTGCACCATGATTACCACACATCACGGGCACCGAAATCCCCGATCACTATCACCATCATCATCATCAACGTCACAGAAGATCCGCTGTCCAAACTATGACCTTGTGGGATTTTTGCTCCACATGCTGGTTAATTTTAGCCTGGTAGTGCCTCCTTTCCGGTTTTGACTGCCTCTCGTGCTTTCTCTCTCCGTTTTTTGTTTTTCTCTTTGTTACTTTCTCTGTCTTCTGTCTGTCTGTTTCGTCCTGTTTGTTTACCTGTCTTCTGCCGTATGATCTTTCGCTCTCTCTCTCTCATCTCTCTCCTCTCTCTCTCTCATCTCTCATCTTCTCGTCTCTCTCTCTCTCTCCTCTTCGTCTCTACTCTTCTCCTCTCTCTCTCTCTCTCACCCATCCCGTATTTAGACAAATCCTAAATCCTAATACTAATGACACTAACTGCCAACCTGAATAAAATAATAAAAAATGATAAATATAGATAAAAAATAACGAATCAATAAAATAAAACAAAACAAAAACGCATCGAAAAG
>NC_051401.1:4884732-4887232 GCF_015228065.2 Penaeus monodon
GTCAAACCCATGTGGTGACCCCGAATAGCCGCGTCTGTCTGGCAGTAAGTCAATAACATGGGATTTGTGTTTTCCTAGGGCCTTGTGAGCACCGTGGGCATCTGAGCCTTTTCCTCCCAGCAGCAAGAGAGAACTGAGCTTGCCCTGGCCTGTGGCATTGCGCTGGGGAACTCCTGCTGGGGTACCTGAAGTAATCCTATCGACAGGAGGATGCACTTGCTCATGTTGCGAATTGTGACCCGGGTGCCAAGGAGGAGAAATGTTAATTCGCTGCCCATAAACAGGCGCAGAAGAGGAAGAAGAACTGCCCAAGTGCCCATGACTCGTAGAACCGTAACTTAAACGGCCGTGTTCTCCGGGGGAACTGTAACTGCGATGTCCACGCCAAGGAGAGGGACTTCGGATGCCAGGAGAATAGCCGTGACTTCGGTGCCCATGCCCAGGGACTTCGTGACTTCGATGCCAAGGGAGGACATCGGCTGTCCCCTCAAGGCAGATGACTGAGGGCAAAAAAAGGGTTGTTAGTGTGGCAGATATCACGAGGGAGAAAGGGAACGGGGAAGAAATAGAGGGAAGGGAGAGAGAGAGAAAAGATAAATAGAGGAAGAATCACACAAAAGAAAAGGTGGGAGAAATTTGGGAGAAGAGAAAGAGAAATAGAGAGGAAGAAAAATAAGATTTAGATAAAAGAGAACTAGGAAGAATCCAGTAAAAGAAAGGGGTAAGAAATGAAGAAATATTGAAGAATTGGCATCAATAGAAATAGAAAAAAAAATATATATATATATAAGAGAAAAAAAAAATAAGAAAAGAGAAATAAGGAAGAACCCGAAAAAAAGAAGAAGGGAAGAAACAAAAAAGAAACAAAATAGAGAAAAGAGAAATAATGAAAATCGGAAAAAAAGAATGAAAGAAGAACCAGAAAAAAAGTAATAGGGAAGAACAGAAGGAAACGAAACAAAGACATAAATAAGAAAAATTATATTAACCTTAACTGGATTTATTGCCTTGTAAAGAACTGAGAAAAAACACATAAATTTGAAGGACTTATTCTATAAATTCAAAAACAAAATATAAAAAAAAGTTTATTAAGTAAGAAGCCTACAGTTGCCAATAAATAGTTAGGAATAATTTGTAATAATTGATGATATCTCTATATGAATAATTCATAATTTTCTAATATAGCCGAGATGTCTGCACTAATATTGATCATATAAAGAATAGATTTTAAAAAATACATAATACCATATATAGCAATATGAGTGTCTAATGGCAAATAAAATAGAATAAAAGAAAAGAAAAGAAATGAAGAAGAAAAGTATGTGTGTGTGTGTGTGTGTGTGTGTGTGTGTGTGTGTTGTGTGTGTGTGTGTGTGTGTGTGTGTGTGTAAATTACCAGAAAAAATATTAAATTGACAATTAAGTAAAATGTAACTGTTTAAAAGAAAAAAGAAATAAATAAAATAAACTTAACGAAAAAAATGAACAACGAATAAAGAAGAAGAAGAAGAAGAATATTTCCGTTTTATCGCAACTTGAAAACAAATGACATACGATGCCCTGTGATGAGCGCCCTTCACAGCAGTCGATAACGACACAGGACCAATGATAACAGTATTTGATTAGATAATTGACAACACTCGCATGCACACAAACTCTAGGGAATAAACATTAAAAAAAAAAAAAAAAAAAAAAAAAAATATATATATATATATATATATATATATATATATATATATATATATATATATATATATATATATAAAGGACGTATGTGTGTCCGGCAACGAGGATACACACATATTAATTTTTTTTTCTCTCTATCCCTTTCTTTCTCTACAGCTCTCTCCCCTTCTTTCCACCCGACTCTCTCTCTCTCTCTCTCTCTCTCTCTCTCTCTCTCTCTCTCCTCTCTCTCTCTCTCTCTCTCTCTCTCTCTCTCTCTCTCTCTCTCTCTCGTGGTATATCCTTGACTGCTTGATCTGCTGTCAAGTGTTTAGTTATCTCTCTTATCTCACTTGACATCCGGTCATTAGATTAAAAAAATCGAAAATTACAAACGTAAATTGTACTTTTATATTACTTAATTATCATCAGCCTCGATTTCCTGTTGCTCATAGATTTTATTTGCAATTATTTCAAGTCTCGTGAGCGGAGCAACGTCGCTGCCGGGCGTACGAAAATCCATCGAGTCAGAGTGTCGTACCGCTTGAACCAAACCCGAAGTCTCACACACACAGAGCGTCTTTATCCCCATTGAGCTGTTGACGTGTACGAGATATGACGTGATTACTATGGTTATTAAGTTTTAAAAAGCTTGCACCCAATGCCACAACAGATACTAAAATTATGGGGGTGTAACATAATTGTTCTAAAAAACAATTATTTTACTATATTTGCAAAAGTTACTTGTTTGAATTCCACTTTCCTACCATGCTATATCATTATATCTAAATTTATATTATTTACATAGTAATGATAACGATGATAATAAAATAAT
>NC_051401.1:4899732-4904732 GCF_015228065.2 Penaeus monodon
ATTATTATTATTATTGTGGTTATCATTTTCATTATTGTTATCGTTATCATTATTGTTATTTTTATCACTATTGATATCGATATTAATAACTCTGTTGTTGTTATTGTTGTTTTGTTGTTAATCATCATCATCATCTTCTTTATCTTCATCTTCATCTTCATCTTCATCTTCATCTTCATCTTCATTTTTGTTTTTGTTATTATTATTATTGTTGTTGTTGTTGTTGTTGTTGTTGTTGTTGTTGTTGTTGTTGTTGTTGTTGTTGTTGTTGTTGTTGTTATTGTTGTTTTTGTTCTTGTTATTCTTTTTCTTATTCTTATTATTGTTGTCATCATCAATATTATTATCATTACTATTGTTTTCTATTATTATGGCATTATAATAGTAAAGTGCAGTATAGTTTATGTAGGTCTGCATGGCATTATATAAAAGTATTTGTATTTCAGATTTTTACTCATCATTAGCCTGTTGTTATTGTTAGGTTTTTGCTGATTTAGCTTCAGTACATTATCCCTAACCTTCTTTATTTCTTCAGTCCCAGCCAAATACCATGTTCTCTTTGATGATGCTGAGACGCGGCTGACTGCCATGTTCGTGGAAGATAGATCTGCTATTAATGTGGTAACACGACGCTCTGAGGCCATAGAAAACAGCCGGCACTCCCCAAATGGATTTATGCATGCTCCTGCTCCTGTGTCCTCTACCCCCTCCTCAGCAATAGCGCATGGGTATGGCATGCGCAAGCAAGCAGTGGTGAATCCTCCTCCTCAAGTGCCACAGATGCAGCAAGTGCGGGTAAATAAAGATTATTCTTATTGTTTGTTTACTTTTTTTTATTGTTTATTATTAGTAGTAGTAATATAAAGACTTTGTTTGAAATTTTATGTGTTTTTTTTAATTACTGAAGAGGATATATGCTATGAAAATCTAGATAGCATTCAGTAGACTTGATTCATTATTGTGTAATTTCCTTCAGCAAGAATCAGGTATGTCTGCTCTTGGTGCTTGTGCTCTGAGTGGCTCTTTGTCACACAAATACAATCCGGAAAACCTTGACCATGGGAATTCGCGAATCAGCCACCAGCCAGCATCACCCAAAGTCCCAGAGACGTTACTCAACCCCAAGCCAAGTGCCCCTACTCTAGGCAGCATGCGTCCTGTGGCACCTATGCACCAGCAGCCCGTGTTGCACATGGAGAAGAAAATCAACAACGATGAAGCCCTTGGGTAAGATGAAGCGCGATGTGTCGTTTTGATGTTTTTCTTTTCTTTTTATTTTGTGAAGATTGTTCGGGATGTTTTATAAGGAAGATGATTGGCAATATACCGTTCTAAATGTGTATGATATACAATTCATATAATCCAGTACCAAAAAATTAAGGTAATCGTGTTGCATCTTGGAAAATTGTTTAGTGTTAACACGATTTTTAAAAATTTCATAACATTAATGTTATTTTTACTATGCTACAGTGGAACATTTTCATGGAGACATCTGAAAGGTGACTTAATACTGTATTATGTTAGTAACTTGTTAACTTTGTAACACATAAGCCTTTATAAAGTATTGAAAGCATGTAATTTAAAAGGAAGTCCATACTAAGGCCTCATGTAGGTGTATGCAACCTATATCACTTGATATTTTTGTGATCCTTTAAGAGCAGTTTGTTATGTCTCTATAAACCCCATGTTTTAGGATAGAAATAGGAGTGATTAAGGAAATAGCTAGACATGTGGTGAATAATACTGTTGAAAAGATGATAACCATTTGCAGTAGTCTAAACCACATATTACCTGTATGTCTCATAACATAAAACTGTGAAACTAAATGTAGAATCCCCACCCTATGTTTTTAGGGAAGTTAGTGTGAATTTGTGCATGATTTTTTGTAGATATACATCGCAAAACCATGTAAAGTAAGGTAAAGTATTGTTGTGGTGTTTTTGGTATGATGGACAACTAATACAGGTTACAGTGTATTAGTTCATAATATAATCAGTCATTGTCTTAAATCAGGGAAGGAGTTTGTGTTAACCTTTTTATTTTGATTATTCTTAAAATTTGTTAATTAGCTATTGTTGCATTTGCCTGTCAGGTGATACATTGTAGTAATTGTGGTTTTTATGTTTTAATTACTTCCAGCTTGCTCATTTTATATATTTTTATATATTTTAGCCAAATTTTTGCAGGAATAAGTATTTTTAAGTTTAGTCATTTTTAGTCGGTCTTAAGGTATAATGGTATTTATTCATTCAGTAATATTTTATGTGTAATGGAGGCTAAAGAGAAAACGTCCCTTTCCCACAGCATTTGGGGAGAAGTATCCTGCGATGACAATAACAAGTCTTTGCCTAAGTACGACTTTGATCAGGAATACGCTGACAGAGTAAGTTTGTTCTAATCAGAATAAGAAATGGCATCAGTTTTGTTTTCGTTTGAGAGCTACTAATCAGTTTTGCTTTGATATTAAATTCCTGATATCATTAATGATTGGGATCCTGGTTTTGTTAGTTTAAATTATTATTCTTTTTATTATTATTATTATTATTATTATTATTATTATTATTATTATTATTATTATTATTATTATTATTATTATATATAAATATATATATACATTTAACTTATTTTTTTTTTTTTTTTTTTATTTTTATTTTTTTTTACTTTTTTTATATTTTTTTTTTTAATTTTTTTTATTTTTTTTTATTTTTTTTATTTTTTTTTTTTTAGTGGATATTGTGAATGAGTCTAGAGGGTTGCAGCATAGTACACAATAAATATAGAGACATTGTGACAGACTGAAAGTAGTAGTCAAAACCTTGCCTTAAAGAACTAACCCCCCCCAAAAAAAAAAAAAAAAAAAAAAAAAAAAAAATTCATTATTTAATATCTCAATTTGATTGCCTGCAGGTTGCAAGGAAACTGGGGTTAGAGGGAAGGGATCAGATGAGAACCAACAGTAATAATGGCATCGTGCTGCATCCCTAGAGGAGGAGAGTCCTTGGCCTCGCATCGTTCTGGCAAGCAGTCATACCTCACCCAGCCTTACCTGCAGCTGCGGTTAATGGAACGAGCGGCTGCGGGAATCCTGTGAGTGTGTCTGGGGTACCTGGTACTGTGTAAGGGTGTTTGAGTTACTTCAATGCATTGTGATGGGCTAAGGTGGTTGTGAGTACAGTTTGATAATTTTGCTATTGGGTTATTGTATGTGCACTTAGGAACCAGTAGGGTAATGGCCTGTACTCGCCTTGTGTAAGTCCTTTGAAGGAAGACCTCGTTCTTGTTCTTGGGAGTATATGACATACAACATATTGCCATGACATTGAAGAAGAAGAGAATAAGGAGGTATATTGAGTAGGTATATACTTCTAACCTTGAATTCATTTTATAGTGTTAGGGATGAGAAGTGAAGGCCAGTAAATTATTTGTTCTATGCTTTATTGAGCATAGAGTAATACTTAGTAATACTTGGAGATTTCTGTTACCTGATGGCATGGGGTTAAAAGTGTTATGGTGGTTAAAATGAGACATATGAATATATAACTGGAAATGTTCTTGTCTAAAAATTCCATCAGCTTACTTGATAGTATCTGAATTGAACACTATAAGACCAAAAAAAAATACTTGACAAGAATTCCAATAGTTACCCACTTCTGTCTCTATTCCCTCACCCCCCCCCCCACTACTGGTAGGACTTTATATGTCTATATGACAACAGATACTGGAACATACTTTTATAACCTAATGTTAGAGTAAGATGCAGAGGTACCAGATCTTTTGACAATAATGATTTTCAATCCTTTCAGGTCTAATTTGCTACCTAGTACACGGATGAATTAGATTTTACTAATAGCATGATAGTCAACATAGGACAAAACAAATAGATTCCATAGGAAGCCACAGAACATCAAGGGGTAATGACTTATAGACTGATTGATCTGGTGTCATCACCATAGCCATGCAGGGTACATCCAAGAATGTCTTGTAAAAGAGATGAAACGGCTGCCCAAGGCCCACTGATGCATTGTGGAATCTTGTAATATTGAAAGATCAGAGATATGTCCCTGGGCTTCAGAATGTGGGTGACCCCAGTCAAGATCTGTAACTCATTAGAGGATAGTATTTGTATAGGACTGAGGGAATAGCTGACATGAAGCTGGCCACAACGATACTATTTTTAGGATCTGCTGGGATTTGCCAAGAAACTTAGCTAGGGAGTGAGAGATACCAATTTATTACCCAATTTTATTGCCCATATTGCATCAGAAAAGGGGAGCAAAATGGCTGCTAGTAGAGGAAAGTGGAGACCTATAGTGAGTGTGATGAGAAATGCCACCTTATGCAGAGAAAGAAGGAAAGATCATTGGGGTTACAGACTAATGAAAGCAGGTCTAGAACCTAACCAAAAGACAATGTGATGTACCTGTGGCCAACACTGGAAAAATTGATGTCCATTGTAAGTCAAGATTGCAAAGACGACTGTTTCTTACTACCATATGGCTGGAAAATGAAGGATACAGTAACAGAAAGGGTGGGCTAGAACACAAAAAAAGGAAAGACAAAAACATAAGTGAGAAAGAGCAATGGCAGAAATCCACCAGTTGTAGAAAGAGAGCTATAGTAATGGATGTAGCCTCAACACCAAGGGAAAAAGATGAAACAGCACTCCAGGAGGACAGTGGATATGGATGATTAACCACAAATAACATACGGACAGAATAAAGCACTGATGCTCAATTATGCTGAGTTTAGTTTGAGAGTGTTAAGCCAGTTGATAGATGGGTCACAACACCCAAGTTGATAGCAAATATGGCTGACAGAAAACATTTGGTGTAACACTCTATCAGTTTTTATTATATCGGAGTACAGTTATTTACTCAGATCTTGGAGACAATTTCATATAAGATATTCAGAAATTTTTAAAACTAAATTTTTTTTTACCATATTTCAGGTACTTCAGATACTGCAAATGAGTGTAATGTACCTGTAATCCCCTACAAGGA
>NC_051401.1:4909732-4932232 GCF_015228065.2 Penaeus monodon
CATTCCCTCTTTTTTTCCCCCATTATCCTTACCACTCGGTCATGTGACTCCCCTATGTCTTCTTCAGATCCCTCCCCTCCTGACATTTTTCGTGATACTTCACCGGATTCCCGTTTCCTTACATTCTTCCTGATACTTCGCCACCTTCCCGTTCCCTTTTCTCACTCCCCTGATTCATCTCCTCATACTTCACCAACACCCATCCCTACCCTTAGTACCCATTGATTGTTTCATATTGGATCTTCAGCAGTTTTCCTTATACAGTGTTCCTCTTCCTTCCTGAGAGAAACAGATACTCTCTATTTCATCCAGTCACCCTATACCCTTAACCCCTTCTTCTTTTACTAATCCCCACCTTACTCCATTTGCTCCCTCCCCTCTTTACCCCATTTCATGACCATATTATCATATAACGCCTTGTAATCTTTGACATCTAACTCATTTTATCCTAACCGTTAACTCAGTTTTACTCTCTTTGCCACAATAGTTTGCCATAGTACTATATGACTTTTGATGTCTAGGATAATTTATTTGTTTTAACTATTAACCATTGACGATTTATTATAGCAGTGAAGTTCAACAATTTTACTAACTACACGTTAAGGGGGGGGGGAGTAAGTTCATAAAATCCTTAGCTGTAGTCTCTTCATCAGAGTCTGAGTCATACATTTTAAATAAAGATGTCTTGGGAAAAGAAACAGGGATGATGATTCAAGTCATTATAGTGTTAGTAAAATTTTGACATTTTTCATGTGATGGTGGGGTAAACCTGATAGATCTTGGGTATTTAGCTGATAATCAGTTTATTCACTTGATCTGATACATCTAAAGTCACAAGGAAATTGTTTGTACTGTGTGAAGTCTTGAGTTAGCAAGTCATGTAGAAAATAGATATATTCTGTTATATTGTTTACTTTATACAGTGATAGGAATTTCATTATTTTGTAAATAGTTAAGGTATTAGTAATGTCAGATGAATACTGTATTAGATGTGATATAGTTGAAATAGCTAATAAGCAATTATAGTATACTTTCCAGTTTTGTAAATATCCTTAAGTCAGATGTTGGATATTTTTATGAAAAAATGTATCATGTTATTGAAATGATGAACTGGAGATGCTGCTCATTTTGTTGCTGAATTGTGTGGATGGTTTCATAAGCTCTTGTATTATTAATATTTATTATTATCCTTATCCTTATCCTTTACACCATTTCAGAAATATCCTTAGGGGAAACAAGCTCAGGAGCCACAACACCTTATATGCTGCAGATCTTCCACGACACAGCCGGGTCAATGCAGTCCCCATCTGCGTCGCCATCAACACAGCCTTCCCTTGCGGCTTCAACTGTACCAACTTACCCACCTCCCTCTTCCCCTTCCTTCCTGCCGCCGCACTCACCGGTCCCCTCTGTTGTGCCAGGGAGCTCAGTCATGCCACACTATCCACAACATCCTGCTGTATTTCCCAATGGTCCAATGCTAGTCAACGGAGGAGTCCCTTACCGAAATCAGTATCCCCACGCAGGATCACCAGCCTGGAAGCCAGTAGTTGCAGGTAATTTGTATGTGCCTCAGCATGGTATGCCTGTCCACATGCCCCAAATAAATGTGAGTCCGCCTAAGAACGACAGCGCAGGGCAGGATCCACCAAGTTACAGTGAAACCATATTGAAGAATCCGGGTGGTGCTATGGGAGGGGCGTGTCCTGTGTCTCCACTATTGCCCCAGGTTTTGGCCCTAGATATAAATGCCAAGTCCTCGGGCAATACAACCACCAGTTCAGTGTCCTCAGAAAGTGACTATGGCAGTTCTGAATCAAGCATGATAGCCACCACCACACAGAATTTGGGTTATGTAAATGGCTACTATAATGCTGGAGGTGCAGCAGCAGCGCCAGTTATCCCAACAGTAGTCCACCCGGCAGCCCTTGCCTATAATGACAACAACCCGGGAGTTGCAATAACTCCCTTAATCACCGAACTAGGTATGAAGTCAGCTGAACAACCTACTCTGTCTGAGTCTTCCCCCAAATTGCCATCTGCTGTTGGGAAGAAATCATTCTTATAGTTTGCAGGAAACTAATGTTTTACTGTTCAAATTCAGCACTTATGCAGTGCTCATATCTAGTTTACTAAAGCTTTTTAACAGATTTTATTTATATAAGAAATTCTTGAAGTTGCAGAGACATTAGAAATTTAAGACATAGAAGTTTAAATAAAAAAGTTTTATTTATATAGATGTTTTAAAAAATCTTTATTTTAAACAATTGATTTCAGATGAATAATCTGTAAAGCTAAGGGATTTGTAAGGAAGGTGGAAAGACAACAGATACTGAGCAGATACATGTATAGTAACTGATTACCAGTTATGGCACTGTTTCCTTCCTATAGTTTAATACATACTTCAGCTATTTTGATAAAAAATATATACATATATTAAAGCATGCTACTTTTATATGTGCATTATTCTTTTACTAAAGCTGACTTGAATATTAGAATGTTAGGTAATCAGGTAAACATATACTCATACCTGTTACTTTCATTTACTTTTTTATGCATAATTAGCATTAAGAAGCATTAGAATCTGTCAACCAAACTGCTAAAGCTACCATAGCCTGCTTGACTACCTAGTTCACCTCGTTAGAAGTTTGAATCCTGGAAGGGCAGATGTACATTCTCTCGTCTTTGCTTTTCAAGCAATAGCTTGGCTTTCTTTGTCATGAACTTATTCAGTTGCATTGTTATAAGTCCTAGATTCAGTCCTGGAGTGAGCTGAATAATGTCCTGTCTTTGTGTATATTTTTTTTTAGCTGTTCTAAGTATACATTAAGGTCAGTTTTATATCCATTAGAAGCAATTGCTTTTGGAAGCTACGGAGACTTCTTTCTTTATAGATTTTGAGAAATATGGCGAGTAATCTTGTTATTGAATTATGTAGAGCAATTTCTTCATATAATTATGTATAGCTGCGTGTAGCTTATTTACATTTGTAATGTATAGAAATTGATGTGTATTTTATCCCTTCGTATATAATTTGTTATACTTTTATATAAATTCATTTTGTGCAGGTTACGAAATGCTTTTTTGTAATAAACTGTTAAATCAGTCTGCTAGGTTTTGAGATAAAGGACTTTACCTTTTCTCATGTTTGATAAATGAGCAATGTTGTAATGTCAAAAGGTGCTTCCTTGATTTTTGGTTTGTTTGTTTGTACAGCAGTGGTCACATGAAATGGTTTGTTATGGAATTATTTTTTGTTATAACTGGTATAAGATTTATACTGAATAGGATTTTATTCCTCTGTGAATCCGTTTACAAAATCGAAAGAGGAAATGTGGAACAGTTAGTGGAAAATATAATAGCAAGAAAGGGCTAGGTGATGTAATGTGTTGTAGAAGGGGTTGGGGGTAGTACAAATGCTATTAATTTAGGACCTTTGACCTTATTGCAATTTTTTTTTTTTTAATACTTCGTTTTCTCCTCACTTGTTGCCTTTGGTGACATTCTCATTCTGCAACTTACATCATGCTTGTATAGTGCGATGCAAAACAATATTGCATCACAGGATCTGTTTCTTTGACATTAATTTTCACCTAACATTTGTAAAAGGAAGGGAATGATTTATGAATAAATTATAATAAACTCTGTTATAGTTCCTCCAGTTCTACTAAGCAGGTACTTGAGCACCATTTTCATCAGAGAATGAAGATTGTTGCAACGACTGATTATGTTTCTGTAAAGAAGGGTGATTGATGTAATATTATGGGTCTGCAGGAGCTGGAGTTGCTAGATGGGAAATGAGTGGTCAGAAAGCATGTAAGATGGTACTGAAGCACTGTCTGCCATCCCCCTAATCTCAACAGCCATGTTTGGTTAGTGTCTGTTCACTTCCTTGAGTGAATATGTAAAAGTAATTTGCATTCTCTGATCTCAAATGGTTAGTCATGGTCTTCTGTAACCTCTGCTCATACAATATGTTTGTGCCTTCATGACCATTACCATCTCCTTTCTTTATAAGGAGAAACGACTTTACTTCACACTTGAATTAATCAAGGTATAACATCATTCTGTTTGGTAGATACCTGGTTTGGAACCAAGTTATAAACAGAATTCTGTTTGGTAGATGAGTCTGACAGTGGTTGGTCACACAAGCAATGGTGCAGGATAGTGTTGAACCTGTCTTTAATCTGTCAGGTGCTTTTGTTGTATGCCTCTGATTTTCATTTCCCATTCTCAACCACATTTGTTTTTTATGAGTGTAGATATATTTGCCTTTAAAATGCTCATTAGATTTATTGTAGGTTATTAGTCTGAAAGGTCTGTAAGACCATATTGATTTCACATCAGTTGTAAGTACAGTAATATTTATACTTATAGTACCAGTAGACTTTCAAGGAAAATATATCTGCATCTCTATCTACTGTACATCCTTCAACTATCATCAGTTAGTTGCACATTATTGTATTAGACATTTTTCATTCCAGTGGATAATTGTACAAACCAGACAGTAGACATGATTTGTGAATAAGCCTTTACATTATACTTGCATATGATGTTATATTACAGAATAGTATACTCTTTTCTTTTATAATTGGTTCAGAATTTATATAATGACCGGGCCAATAATGTGCTTACCTGCCGGAGTCCTATTAGGTCAAAAAAGTTATTCAAGTAAAATGTATATGCATGAGAACTGGGTAATTTAAGAATATTCATAAAACATTTTTTGGAAGTTGACAACCAGCAAGGATTTATACTTATTAGCTTAGCATGTGTAGGATAATAACAACTTTACTACAAGAGGGATCATGTATACACCCTTAAATTATTCTAAGAATGCAGTAGTAGTAGTTTTGTTTGGAAATCTGTTCCTTTTCTGGAGTTTATTGGACTTTAAGGTATTTTATAAACCAAAATATAACTTTTAGGGATTTGTGTTTTGTTATGAGACAAAAGTATTCAAACATTTTCTGTGATACAGACATGAAAGTCAAGTATGTCATATTCTTTTATAAAAAATTGTCAGATAGCTTTAGAATTCATCGGTGTGTTTTGCTTTCTGCACAATTCTTCAAAGTTGGGTCTCGCAAAACTGAAATTATTGCTCATTTGTTTTCTTTTGTAATATTCGAGAAAATATATTTGTAAGTGCCAAATAATAAACCTATATTGTTACTGTGTATACATAATTTGGCTAAAATAAAATGACTATATGAACCTACAGTTTCCTTTACCCTTGTAATGTATTATTAGAAAGCAACCTAAGTAGTTCTTTTAGTATGATACACGCATGGCAAATTCATAATTCATCGGGGAAGAACATATTTTAAATGACAAAACGAGGAGGGGAGAGAGAGAGAGGGGGAGGGAGAAGGAGAGAAAGAGGAGGGAGGGAGGAAGGGAGAGAGAGATGGGGGGGGGGAGGAGAGAGAGAGGGGGAAAGAGAGAGAGAGAGAGAGGGGGAGGAGAGAAGAGAGAGAGAGAGAGGGAGGAAAAGAGAAGAAAAGAGAGAGAGAGGGGGGGGAGGAGAGAAGAGGAGAGAGAGAGAGGGGGGGGGAAAAAGAGAGAGAGAGAGAGAGAGGGGGGGGGAGAGAAAAGAGAGAGAGAGAGGGGGGGAGAGAAGAGAGAGAGAGAGAGAGAGGGGGGAGGAGAGACAGAGAGAGAAAAGAGAGAAGAGAGAGAGAGGGGAGAGAGGGGGGGAGGAGAGGAAAAGAGGGGAGAAAAGAGAGGGGGAGGAGAGACAGGAGAAGAGAGAGAAGAGGGGAGGAGAGAAGGGGAGAGGGGGAGGAGAGAAGAGAGAGAGAGGGGGGGGAGAGAGAGGATGAGAGAGAGGGGGGGGGAGAGAGAGAGAGAGAGGGGGGGGGGAGAAGGAGAGAGAGGGGAGAGAGAGAGGGGGGGGGAAAGAGAGAAAAAGAGAAAAGAGGGGGGAGGAGAGAGGGGAGGGGAGAGGGGGGGGGAGGAGGGGAAGAGAGAGAGAAGAGGGGGAGGGAGAGAGAGAGAGGAGAGGGGGGGGGGGAGGGGGGGAGGAGAGAGAGAGAAGGGGGGGGGGGAGAGAGAAAGAGAGAGAGAGAGAGAGAGAGAGAGAGAGAGAGAAGGGAGAGAGAGAGAAGAGAGAGAGAAAAGGAGAGGACGAGAAAGAGGAGAAAAGAGAGAGAGAGAGAGAGAGAAGAAGGGGAGAGAAACCCGGGGGAGAGAGAGGAGGGGGGGAGGAGGGGGGGGGGAGGGGGGGAGGGGGGGGGGAGGGGGAGAGAGAGAGAGAGAGAGAGAGAGAGAAGACAGGGTGGGGAGGGAGGAGGAAGAGGAGGAAGAGAGGGGGGGGTAGAGAGGAGAGGAGAGAGGGAAGAAGAAGAGAGGGGGGAGGGGGAGAGAGAGGAGAGAGAGAGAGAAGAAGAGAGAGAGAGAGAGGAGAGAGAAGAGGAGAGAGGAGAGAAGAGGGGGAGAGAGAGAGAGAGGGGGGGGAGAGAGAGAGAAAGGGGAGGAGAGAGAGAGGGGAAAAGAAAAAGGGGAGGGGGGAGAAAAAGGGAAAGGGGGGGGAGAAAAGAGAGGAGGGGGGAAAAAAAAAGAGAGGGGAGAAGAAAAAGAGGAGGGGAGGAAAGAGGGGGAGGGGGGAGGGGGGGAGGGGAGAGGAGGAGAGAGAGAGAGAGAGAGAGAGAAAAAGAGAGAGAGAGAGGCGAAAAGCGGAAAAGAGAGAGGGCGAGAGAGAAGAGAGAGAGAGAGGAGGGGGGGAGGAGAGAGGAAAAAGGAGAGGAGATGAGAGAGAGAGGGAGGGGGGGGAGAGACGAGAGAGAGGAGAAGGGGGAGAGGGGAGAAGGGAGGAGAAAAGGGGACGGGGGGAAAAAGAGAGAGACGGAGAGGGAGAGAGAGGGGAGAAAAAAGGGGGGGGGGGGAGGGAGAAAGAGGGGGGGGGGAGAGGGAAAAGAGGGGGGGGGGGGAGAAAAGGGGGGGGGGAGAGGAGAGAAAAGGGAAAAAAAAAGAGAGAAAAAGGGAGGGGAGAGAGAGAGAGGAGGGGAGGAGAAGAGAGAGAGAGAGGAGAGAGGAGAGAGAGAAAGGGGGGGCGGAGAGAGGGGAGAGAGAGAGAGGGGGAAAAAGAGAGAGAGGGAAAAAAAGAGAGAGAGAGAGAAAAAAGGAGAAAGGAGAGGAGGGGAGAGAAAGAGGAGAGAGAGGGGGGAAAAAAGAGAGAGAGAGGGGGAGAAAGAGAGAGAGAGAAAGGGGGGGGGGGAGGATAAAAGAGAGAGAAGAGAGGAGAGAAAAAGAGAGAGAGGGGGGGGAAAAAAGGGGGAGAGGAGAGGAAAGAGGGGGGGGGAGAGGAGAAAGAGGGGGGGGGGGAGGAGAGGGAGAAAGAGGGGGGGGGGGAGAGGGAGAAAGAGGGGAGAGAGAAAGAGGGGGAAAGAGAGAGAGAGGGGAGAAAAAGAGAGAGAGGGGGGAGAGGAGAAAAAGGGGAAAGAGAGAGAGAAAAAGGGGGGGGAGAGAGAGGGAAGAAAGAGGGGGGGGAGGAGGAGAGAAAGAGGGGGGGGGGGGAGAGAAAAGAGGGGGGGGAAAAGAAGAGAGAAAGAGGGGAGAGAAAGGGGAGGAGAGAGGGAGGAGAAAGAGAGAGGAAAGAAAAAGGGGATAGAAAGAAGGGGAAAAAAAAAAAGAGGGGGGAGAAGGAAGAAGAAGAAGGAAAAAAGGAAGAAAAAAGAAAGAAGGAAAAAAGGGAAAGGAAAAAGGAAAGGAAGAAGGGGGAAAGAAAGAGAAGGGGAAGGAAAAAGGGAAAAAAAAGAGAGAAGAGAGGAGAGAGAGAAAGAGAGAGAAAAGGAAAAGGGGGGGAAAGAGAGAGGAAAAAAGCGGGGAGAGAAAGAGCGAAAGAGGGAAAAAGACAGGAGGGGAGAGAAGAGGTGGGAAAAAAGAGAAAAGAAAAGAAAAAGAGAGAGGAGGAGAGAGGGGAGGGAGGGAGGGGGGGAGAGGGGGGAGAGAGAGAGAAGAGAGAGAGGGGGAGAGAGAGAGAAGAGAGAAGAGAGGAGGAAGAGAGAGGGGAAGGGGGGAGAAGAGAGAGGGGGGGGGGGAGAGAAAAAGAAAAGAGAAAAAAAAGGGAAAGAGAAAAAAGGGGAGAAAAAAAGAAAAAGAGAGAAAGGAAAAAAGGGGGGGGAAAAAAAAGAGAAAGAGAAAAAAGGGAAAAAAAAAAAAGAGAGAGAAAAAAAGAGGGGAGAGAGAGAGAGAAAGAGGGGGGGAAAAGAGAGAGAGAGAAAGAGGGGGGGAGAGAGAGAGAGAGAGAGAGAGAGAGAGAGAGAGAGAGAGAGAGAGAGAGAGAGAGAGAGAGAGAGAGAGAGACCAACCATCTGACTGACCTCCAATATATCTATTTTCCATTTACAAACATATTCCATAAGTAGTATGGCTGCCTTGATAATGCGAAGTACCCTTTCTTCCTCGCATCTGATAACCACTATTTCTCGTCCTAACCTTGCCCAACAGTTATAATAAATTACACTTACTTTTCCGGTACTACATGTTTAAAAGGCAACCCCAATACAGTCCTACCTAGATTATGCATACCTTCTTTCACTATGGGTTAATAGGTGATATAGTCTAGGCATAATTTTCCTTAACAGCATTAATGACAGAAAAAGGGGGAAAATTGAAAGAAAAAGAAGTGAAAGACAAATCTACATCAAATTAGACAGATATTACAACATTCAAGACGAAAACCAGTGTTGAATAATGAAAAATAAAACAACAACAATGTATACAGATTAGAAGCTACTCTTTTTTTGAGCGAGCCGATCTCTCACATGGGAAAATCTAAAACAAAATGCATACCTTGAAACAATTTTACCATTCATATATCAGAATGACAATTGATAAATAAACAATCACCTGATCTTCAGACACAGTTTACAAATACTTAAGAGAAATGTAATCAAAAGAAATGGAAGCTGGTTATCAATACAGAACATGTGAAAAGGTTGCATACTGCCAAAAGAATGATTTTTTTTTTTTTTTTCTGTTTTGGTTTGATATTTTAAATTGGTAAGCTTAAAAACATAGTAACTCTTTCCCTTTGGGTGGGCAAGTTTTACCTGCTAAGTACACTCAAATAAACCTTGTTAATTGCAAACATCTAACCTAAAAAAAGGAAGAGAGAGAAAGAGAATAAAAATAAATAATGAAAAGAAAAATCCTGTATTCTTTCAAATTAGTTCTCATAAGTGAGAAAAGAAAGAATGGTAAAAGTAATGAAGAAATATCCTATGAGTATCACAGATTTGTGTTACATGACAAGTAATGGTATTTTTTCAGTCATGCAAATTTTCTCCTCAAATTTCTTGTAAAAATGCCATATGATCATATTTTACCAAACAATAATACAAGTGAGGAGAGAGAGAGAGAGAGAGAGAGAGAGAGAGAGAGAGAGAGAGAGAGAGAGAGAGAGAGAGAGAGAGAGAGAGAGAGAGAGAGAGAGAGAGAGAGAGAGAGAGAGGAGAGGAGAAGGGAGAGGAGAAGGGAGAAGAGAGGAGAAGAGAGGAGAGAGAAGAGGAGAGAGAAGAGAAGAGAGAAGAGAGAATGTAACAAAAAAAAAAAAAAGATGCAGGAACTGCACACAGAAGCTTCATCTCGAAGTGGAACTTTACAAGCTTTACGTTCCTTCTTTACTTCCCCCGGCTTGGGCTTCCTGTTCCCGCCGGTATCTTTTGAGCGTCTGTTGGGTTCTCTTAAGAGCAATCTGAGCCTTTTTGGTGACTTTCTTGTGCGTTTGGTTTGGCAGGACCTTATTCTCTATCATCTTCATTATGTCAACCTGTAAGGCACAATCAAATATCTATACTTAAAGTGATTTATATATGGAAAATAATGACATCTCTATTTGAAATGATTTATATATGCAAAATAATGAGATCAATTTCTATATGATTATGAAAATGAAAAAAAACATTAATATGCTGATTTGCATATGTAAATTCCTTCCCTGAAAACCGATTGGATTCTTTCATAACGAGGTCTTCAGATAAGAGAAACTACAGGTCTTATATCTCTCCCTTGCTTTCTCTCTCTGTTCTTTATCAATTCATAAGTAAACTACCATGAATTAATAATATAAAATAAAGTTTAAAAAGCCACACAAAAATATAAATATATACTAGCACACACAAAACAGATAATCTCGGAGTGATGATCGAAACAAACTACAAATATAATGCTTCGTAAAACAGTACAAGTGAAATCCACTCTGCATCTTAATGACCTCACCTGATCTGGAATGTGTATATATCTGATCCTCCGTCCTGACACGTGGAAATTGTCCAATTTCAACATCTTTCCATTTCCATCTGTGTATCTCACTTCGCTCATCTCAATATTCATTTTCCTGTCATAGAAACATTAATAAATTTTACTCTAGTAATGATAAGTTTTAAGAGTACTTTTCTGCTAGATAAAATCAAATCACATATAACTTCCAGCTGGTAAATACAAGAAAAATATATTAACTGACAGAATAAAGTAAATAAATACACAAACAACTCAAAAAGAAGAAGAAGAAGATAACAACTACATCAAATCTAACTCACACATCAACATCAACAATCCTTCCGCACGCAAAGGAATCATTATGAAGCTCGACAGTTGTCTTCCAGCCTTTTAACCCCATGGCCAAGCAGGCAAGCGTGTTCAGTTCCTGCTGGCGTTCTCGCGCAAAGAGACTCATTCTTCTGACGTCTTACCTATAGGGCTAGTTAGGTATAAGACATTATAACTGATAAAATTTCAATATGAAAAAGATAACTGACTCTGGCTGATACATGCTAATAACCTAAAAAAAAAAAATAATAAATAAATGAAAGCAGCTTTTCCTTCAACAAAGGCCAAGGACATGAAATGAGTCTAATATGCTTCTCTCCGAACAAGCTTTGAATTGACATTAATTTCAAAGGGATAACATAAATTTCTTGACATTTTAATTTATAAATTACTAGAGTAAGTCACTGAATGAAGTCTACTTTTTAAAGTTAAAGAGATGTTTATTTTTAACCAATGTGGAAGTAGTAGCAGTTGTAGGATGAGAAGAAGGATGAAAATGTGGTGAAGAGGGAGGAGGAGAGGAGGAGGAGGAGGAGAGAGAGGAGGAGGCAGAGGAGGAGGAGGAGGAGGAGGAGGAGGAGGAGGAGGAGGAGGAGGAGGAGGAGGAGGAGGAGGAGGAGGAGGAGGAGGAGAAATAGTAAGAGGAGGAAGAGGAGAAGAAGAAATAAGAAAAAAAGAAGGAGAGGAAAAAGAAGAGGAAGCTTAACTGGTATGAGTATTACAAGTAATATTAGTAGATGATGATGATGATGATGATGATGATGATGATGATGATGATGATGATGATGATGATGATGATGATGATGATGATGATGATGATGATGATGATGATGATGATGATGATCATGATGATGATGATGATGATGATAACAAAAAAAGAAAATAATGAAAATACTACTACTACTAATTCATGCTGATGAATAATGAATAATAATAATATTGAATAGTAATAAAATAACTAGAAAAACTAACAATAATGATGATAATGTTTAAAAATCATGTAATTTGTATCACCAAAGTATTAATCTAATTTAAGAAAGATAAATATTAACAGAACAGTAAATTTATGACAGGACAGACAAACACTGCACTAGCACTGTTATATGTTTTTCATCTCTGGTAAAGACAAGTCAACAGCTGCAACTAATTAAAATTTCTGGACTGACTGCTTGTAACCAAAGTTCGGTAAAATTTACTGTTGTACCCACTGTGACTCAAGTAACCACTGTGGCTACATGCCTGCAGTGTCCGGCAAAGGTCAACTGACCTTCACCACATATATCCTGGCAAGATAGAGCCTGGACTATAAGCTCTATCTGGCTATAATGTAATATGGTGGAGGTTTCTTGGCATTAGCTGGAGTGCTGCAGGTGTGTATAATTGCCCTATTTGCAACAAGTATATAATTAAGTTTTACCTTTAGACTTTAGGCTGAAATCATTTATGGAAAATTACACAGAAACATTAAGTCTTATGTTGTTATCATAAAGAACACAGAAGACAATGTATACTAAGAGGCCTAAGTACGAAAAATAATTTGCACAAGATTAAAACCTCAAAATTGCTTGTAAAAATCTGGGGATCTATACACTGAATCCTTCCATAATCCCCTCATTTTGATCTCAAACAATAACCAAGCACATACATCCAGGTAAAATACGGCTTCTAAACCTGCCTGGAGATTCATCGTCAAACAGCTAATTGTCCTCAAATACACGTGGCAATGGCTCTTTGGTATTTGCCGGAGAAATAGACACAGAGGCCATCTCACTTGATGTGACCCTAATGTAAACTATTACTTTCATGGCTATCTACCAAATATCATAAGCATTGGTAAATATTCAGAATATCTTTGCATACTGGTATTGATGGATTTTTCTCACCCTCTACTACTCAAATATATAGAAATTATGCCATGGAAACTCCTCTAATTCCCACAATCTTGGCACCAATAGCAGGGGAGGGCATGAATGGTACTGGGGAAATTGCAGGGTAAAATATGAACAGGCCTCATATACAAAGAATTGGTCAATAGATAATCAAATGTAGGGGGCAGTACTCCCACCAAACCCCAATAAGGGGCTGCTGCTCCCCAACCCCCATCCTGGAAAACAAAGAATCCATCACGCATGTACGGCAGGATAGAGTGTAGGACAGACTTGGCATCAGGTGCTCCTACATGTCAGTTGTAGGCTCTACCCTGCCATGAATACGCAGAGGATTCTTTCTCTGCGGGGATGGGGGCGAGATAGCCCACCAAGAGGGGGGGTTGCATGGGCACAACATAGTAACTGATTCTGTGTATATTGTTAATATTTTTTCCCCCTACAAATTCCCTGGTACCTTCCATGACCTCCTCTGTTATTGAAGCCAAGATTGTGGGTATTAGACGGGTTCCGCGGCAAATGCCCCATATATATTTGGATACTGGAGGGTGACAGGAATCCATCGCCACCAATATCACCATAATCATGTCATGCGAAGGTATAACGAATATTTACCCAGATACTGTGCATGTCGGGGAGAAAAATACCCTTTAATAGCAATTCAAATGGTAATAACTTTATTCACACCATGCACACTAGAGGCTGTTCTATTCAACCTTATTTTCAGTCACAGATTAAGTACTTTTCACACTGGTTACCTCTGTCGTCCTTCTAAGAATGTCTGTCACCCATATATACATATACTTCTTGGTTTTCTCTCCTCTGAAGCCCAAGAAGAGACGTCGCTGGGCGTGTAATTAGAACAGAATTTCGCAAAAGTAACTTTGAATGTTGTTTACTTTTGCATGCTGTAGGGATCGTGTGTATAAAATGCAGGAGTAACTTTTTTTTTTTATACAGAATAACTTAATATATGCTAGTTGACGTCAAAATATCTATACCGAAAATATACTTTTAGAAGTGACTTTAGTATCAACAGGATAATATTCAATACTTTAGCCTCACAATCCTTCGAAGTCATTGGGGTCTTTTGCAGGAATTGCAGAATTGCACGGGAGGATAAGGGAAAGGGGGGGGGGGGGTTACATAGCATGATGAATTGCACCCACACAAAAGCGTGAATGGAAATATATGTGAGCAATTTAGGCAGAGAGTTTTTCTTTAACTCGTAATATCTAAGAACACTGGGTCTCTACCTACTGCTTGATCTAGTTTACAGGATTAATCGACATAAAAATGCTAAAGTTGGCTCCTGTGGTTTTGAAAAATGTCTCTTGGATATAAGGAAAAAAAAATGCGACATCACCGGAAGCAGAATTTATTGTATTTTACTTCGTAAATCACGATTATCGATAATTTTTGCATAACATTTTTTTTTCTTCAGTTTTGTCTAAATTCATTGATATGTGATAAGGGTATCTAACATCAAATTGATTATGTTAAAATATGCGTCAAGCGGCAATATGTGTCTCTGAATTTGCATCCGTCGGAACATCACACTGCAAAGTACACCTAATCTTAGAGTATTATTTATCTAAGTATTATCTGACTGTTCACTGGTCAGACTCAAATATATGTCCGTTCTCTTGCGATTAGTCAGTCCTCCCCTCCCCCCCAGCCAACCCCTTGTTCGTTTTTTTTATTTATTTATTTAATATTATAATTATTTGGGATCGGGGTTGGGTCCCTAGGAGACTGAGGCCCAATGCAGGGGATCAGCCCTGCCTCGGACCTCAGCCCTCGCCTCGACTAATTCTGCATGGCCCTTTCATTTTTTCCCTTTCCTTCTCTCCGTCCCCTTCTTCTGTCCACTTATCCTAATCGATAACTCATTTTTAGCCTTTTCGCCACAGTACATTGTCTATGTTATAATGTCTGGCGCATTTGTTTGCTTTTGACCAATGACCATCATGGAAATCCACAAATATCGCCTTGTGTACCAAATACACTTTTCAGTAAGTTAATCAGTCCTCGCTCTTCTCTAGCGGCCTGCATTTCGTGAAGACATAAGGCCTTTTGAAAGGCAAAACATTTTACTATGGTAATTTGTATTAATGTTTAATGGTACTATGGTAAAAGAAAATTCACTTATACGCAAGCTGGTTTAATTGGAAAGCGAGATAGCGGTTTCGAAATCCTCTTTTATTTTTGGTTTACTCATTCATTTTTATATATTTATTCATTATTGTTGTCGTTATTATCATTATTATTATTATTTGAAGGGCGATGCGCATGACGTCCTAAATTAATAAATCAGTAGTTATTTCTGAACAGTGATGAAACCCGCACACTTGCCGCGCCCCCAAAATAAATAAATAAAATAAATTAGTTTTAATGTATTAACCATTAAAACAAATAGCATAAATTAGAAGATGGTATTTAGCAAATGTCTAGAAAAAAAAATACTCGTCCACAAAACCCAGGTTAAGAACCACATAATGATGAAAATGACAATGTACACTAATGACATGAATAAATGATGATATGATTTATGAGAATGGCGATCATTATTATTGATAACAAAGTGTAATTAATGATTGTGATTAGATAATGAATGTAATAATGACGACAATAAGGATTATATTGAATGGTAAAACGCTCTACCAATTTCCTCGATAGACACAAGGTCGGATTAAAACGAACTGATGTCCCAAGCAGTCCAGTAACGGTGCTCTTCAGTCCTTCCAGTGGTGTCCCCTTCATTATTCCAATGATGCCTCTTCGTCCCATCAAAACAGTACCCCTTCAGTCCTTGCAGTGATGCTTCTCGGACCTTCAAAGTGGTCATTCGGTCATTCAACGGGCCACCTTAGCCCTTCTAGCAGAACCCTTTTGGCCATTCCAATAGCTTCCTTTTAGCGCTTCTAATGGTTTGCTTTCGGGCTTTCCAATGGTTTCCCTTGGCTAGGGTCCTTTTCGAATGGTTTCCCTTCTGTTCTTTCAATGTTTACCCGTCTATCCTTGTATTGGTATCCCTTAATTCCTTCCCCATATAACAACCTTTAGCTTATACTATACCCCGTCGGCTCACCCTCTCCACACTTTTAGTTCCATACTACCCTCTAGTAGTTTAATTTCTAACTTTACCCAAATCATTAACTCATTCCTAACCCTTTTCAATACTTTACCTTATGACCTTGATGTTTAGCACATTTATTTGTGTTAACTATTAACCATTAACCAGCTAATGGTACTCCCTTGGCCTATTCAGTGGTGTCTCTGCGGCCTTTCCGCACTTTTCGATCAGCTAGTTCTGTCTTCCCTCTATGTATATTCTCCATATAGAGAAGAAAGTTTGATGTATATCTATCTATCTATCTATCCATCTATATATTGCTTTATTCTATATGTTTTATATGTTCATTTATTCATTATTGTTATTACTTTTTAACGGGCGAATTGTTATATATATACAATGTGTGTGTGTGTGTGTGTGTGTGTGTGTGTGTGTGTGTGTGTGTGTGTGTGTGTGTGTGTGTGTGTGTGTGTGTGTGTGTGTGCGTGCGCGCGCGCATATATATACAAATATAATATGTATATATGTACACACACATACATACATACACACACACACACACACCACACACACACACACACACACAACACACACACACACACACACACACACACATATATATATATATATATATATATATATATATATACATATATTATATATATATTATATATTTAAATGCATATGTATATACATTTATATACATAAATGTATTTATGTATATATAGTACAAAATGTATATATACACACATACATACATACATGCATATGTGTTATATATATATATATATATATATATATATATATATATATATATATATATATATATATATATATATATATATATATATATATATATATATATAATTGACATGTTTGCCTTTGAAGTGCTTATCTGCAACCTTTTGCAAAGTCAGGTTCCCCTGAATGTCTGATTTTTTTTCTTCTCGGTGATATCATTATCTCACGTTAATCGCTGTCATCACTGTGGTTAAAATCAACGTTGTAATGAAGCCAAACACTTAATTCTAATGCGAAAAAAGTGTGACTGAAGATGAATATGTATAAATCACATGCATGACTTTACATGTGTTTATATTTTTAATGAAGATATAATTGAAACGTGTTTTTTTTATCTTTTATTTATTTATTTATTTATTTATTTATTTATTAATTATTATTATCACTATTATCATCATTATTATTATTATTATTATTAGTAGTAGTAGTAGTAGTAGTAATCTACTCTAGAGAACTTAACATTTAAAGGAAGTCAAGAAAAATAGTCATGGAAATCAAATCAGATCTCGAAATGATTTACAATACTCCATTGAAAGAAAATGCTGACCTGTCAAAAAAACGTTGCTTAAAGTAATTCGCTAATACTAAAACAATACACAGAATTATTAAGAAGTAAAGTAAAGTCAAGAGGTCGCAAAAATCATGTGCTTTTAACAATGATTTAAGAAGCCAGCAAACCCAATGAAATTTAGACAGAAAAACACACACATACAAACACAGACACACACAGACAGACACACACACACACACACACACACACACACACACAAAGAATATTTCGTTACGCAATAAGAAATACATTAATTAAAAACAAAACAAAACATAAAAAACAAGACTCATTTCGACGCATCTCCAGCCACCCGAAAATCAAACAGAACCAATCAAACCCTTCAAAACACCGAAATCAAACGGAGAATCAAGTAGAACAAGCAAGTAAGCAATGGAAGACCTCTAAACCAGGACTGAGGCAAATAACACCACTGTCGTCCAGGCTGCATCTGCCAATAGTGAAGTTCCTCTCATCCACATCTCTGGAGACACTTGACATTGTTGCGTGTCTCAAAACGCCTCATAAAATGTTACAGGTTATACCACTTGATGCCACAGTGAGACGCAGATTACTGACACAGGCCGATGACTTGAGAAGCAGCTGATGGCAAAAATCTCGCTAGGGAATGGAAGAAGCGATGTTGAGAGAAGAGAAGGGGAGGAATGAGGTCGTTGGAGGTCGAAATAAAGGGCGAAAACAGATCCAGCGAGAGAGAGAGAGAGATAATAATATATAAACGAAACAAAACAAAGTCGCGTCAGGCGCATCGGCGGGTGGAAAGTTTCCATCTGTTTAGCATCGGAAACCAGTGATAAGCTATCAGATTCCTGCGGTGGAATTTAGCAAAAAAATGACTAAGCATTATTCCCCTTCAGAGATCAGCCTTTCTCAAGGATATCTGCACGCAGTTACACCTGGTCGAATGTAGGCCAGTGTAGAGATTAAAATTGCAGGCAAGCAATAGAGCCTGAAACTCCTTCTCATTATCATCATTTGATGTCGTAGACTATTTAGTTAACGAATTCTCATTTATGGAATCCTTTCAACATAATCAAAATATAACTAAATCAAAGGCATTATGAATCATTATCATCATCTGAAGTCACAGGCTACTTAATTATCGAATTTCCATTTATAATATTAAAAAAAAAAAAAACTGGAACTGTCATCCTTCTTAGGGAATGAAACTGAAAACAAAGAAATATGAAAAAAAATTATATATATACTATATATATATATATATATATATATATATATATATATATATATATATATATATATATATATATATATATATATATATATATATCTCGCAAATACCAAAGGCTACAGAAGCGGACGCAATGTCATAGAGCCTATAGATTATGTAACAATACTTCAGATACCATGATGAAAACACCCCTTCGTGGATTTCTCTCTTTTGCCTGAACGTCTTGTGGTTTGCAATCTGTTTAAGTTGCAATGCATTTTGTGCTTGGTGAATGCAAGCAACGGATGCAGTTCCTTTCTCTCCATTACTTTACGCCTTTTTGTATTCGATTCACACACACGAACGGACACACTCACACACACACACACACACACACACAAACACACAAACACGCACAAACAATATATATACACAAACACACACACACACACACACACACACACACATATATATATATATATATATATATATATATATATATATATATATATATATATATATATATATATACATATACATACATACATATATATATATATATATATATATATATATATATATATATATATATATATATATATATATATAATATATATATATATATATATATATCTTTTAACGGTAGGTTCATGTCTGAGCCGCCGTGGTCACAGCATGATACTTAATTGTAGTTTTCATGTTGTGATGCTCTTGGAGTGAGTACGTGGTAGGGTCCCCAGTTCCTTTCCACGGAGAGGGCCGGTGTTACTTTTTAGGTAATAATCTTCTCTATTTTATCCGGGCCTGGGACCAGCACTGACCTGGGCTGGCTTGGCCACCCAGTGGCTAGGTAGGCAATCGAGGTGAAGTTCCTTTGCCCAAGGGAACAACGCGCCGGCCGGTGACTCCAACCCTCGAACTCAGATTGCCGTCATGACAGTCTTGAGTCCGATGCTCTAACCATTCGGCCACCGCGGCCTTGACGATCATGGGCTTCCATGAATTTTCTTGGCAATTTAGAGCGGTGGTTTGCCATTGCCTTCCGCCCGGTGTTTTTATCGAGTCACCATCTCTATTTACCCGGCACTGACTTGGGCTGGCTTGGTCACCCAGTGGCTAGGCAGGCAATCGAGGTGAAGTTCCTTGCCCAAGGGAAACACGCGCCGGCCGGTGACTCGAACCCTCGAACTCGGATTACCGTCGTGATAGTCTTGAGTCCGACGCTCTAACCATTCGGCCACCGCGGCCCCCATAATATATATAATATATATATATATATATATATATATATATATATATACATATATACACAAACACACACACACACACACACACACACACACACACACACACACACATATATATATATATATATATATATATATATATATATATATATATATATATGTGTGTGTGTATGTGTGTGTGTGTGTGTGTGTGTGTGTGTGTGTGTGTGTGTTTGTGTGTGTTTGTGTGTGTTTGTGTGTGTATGTGTGTGTGTGTGTGTGTGTGTGTGTGTGGTGTGTGTGTGTGTGTGTGTGTGTGTGTGTGTTTGTGTGTGTGTGTGTGTGTGTGTGTGTGTGTGTGTGTGTGTGTGTGTGTGTGTGTGTGTGTGTGTGTGTGTGTGTGTGTGTGTGTGTGTGTGTGTGAGTGGATGGGTGGATGTATTGTATGTATATATGCATAAAAGTTCATCTCAGGGAGTATATCTTGAGTAGGCTTGCGTGCTGCTACTGCAAAGGCCATGCTAGAAGGACTCATTAGTTGCTTCCCGACTTAATTACCCCCCCCCCCCTACCAAGGTACACCTACGCCAGTAGGTGGGCGGTATTTCGGCTGTTTTTTCCTCATAAAACAGTGATTTGGGAGAGGTCTAAGTCCTGTGTTGTAATGGTAATGCATGCATGTATGTATGTATGTTTATTTTTTTCGTGACTAATCGGTCCGAACATAGACATAAATTAATGCACACAATGTGCAAGTGCATACATTTATATGTATACAAAGTTTACAAACACACGCACATACAAATATAAACATGTGTGTGTGTGTGTGTGTGTGTGTGTGTGTGTGTGTGTGTGTGTGTGTGTGTGTGTGTGTGTGTGTGTGTGTGTGTGTATATGTATGTATGTATATGTAAGTATGCATATTTATGAATATATGTATATATATGTATATATACATATATATATATATATATATATATATATATTATATATATAATATATATATATATGTATATTTATATAATATATATATAATTATAAATATAAATATATATATATATAACTATATATATATATATATTTATATATATATATATATATATTAGTATATATATAATATACATACATATAAACAATACTTCACGGTATAGCAATCCTGAACCAAGATGTATGATTAAACGAAGTCCAGCTGCGTGTGTTTGTCTCGGTCAGGCCGCCCTCGGCTCCCGTTGCTGGTGGGGGGCTTTGGCATTCATAACCACAAGCATGATTTCGCGCCGATGCCTGTCTGACCTGCGAAGGGCCGGGAGAATCGCTTTTGCTACGAATTTTGGCTCATGTTGGTCCATGAGAGCTGGAAATTTCCGACATCCAGATGGCATTAGTTCGGGTTGGATACAGATGGGAGCAGCGGAGTGACTTGGGGCGATGGATGGTGAAGCAGCTGATACCAAGGATGTTGCTAGGAATGAGAGACTAAAAAAAAAAAAAAAAAAAGAAAGAAAGAAAAAAGAAAGAAAGAATGAATTAAGAAAAAAGGCAAAAAAAAGGAACTTATACAGAAACACGAGGTCCAAGTCGGTATTTCATTATTTGCCAATAAACGACGAAATCCGCTCCCTTCAAAGCAAACTCCCCCCAAAACACACAAAAACAAAATCGCATCTAGGATCCCTTCTTCGCGCGTTTTCCGTACGGCACCTGTCTCGCAAAATTCCATCCATATGGCCTTATGATGGACCACTTAAAACCCTTTCGTGGAGGCCATCTGCCCTTCACTCCGGCCTCTCACCTGAACTCACCTGAACAAACTTAGTTGTTCTGGAATTCCCCCAAACGTTCACCTACTCTCCGCCTGGAATTGCCTGAGCTTATTATAATCCTCAGGATCATTTAATTAGGAAAAGGGTATAATGAGCAAAATAAAGGGAATAATGAGCAAAATGGGCGATGAAGAGAGGAATAGTTAATGAATACGTAATTACAAATATTTAAAATGAGATGAATTGTTGGAAATCTGAGCCGGAGAAAAAATGATTTATAAACAGTTCCAAGAATTAAGGATATTAACTAATTACCGACGAAATTTCGACTCAAAGAGATTCAAATTAGACCCCCCCCTAAAAAAAAAAAAAAAAAAAAAAAAAAAAAAAAAAAAAATTGATATGTAGCAAAATCACTTATTATATGAACTTGAAAAAAAGAAAATCAACGGAAAGAAAAGTATGAAAAGGGCGGTGTATAAATAATAATGACGATAATAACAGTGATAATAAAAAACAACAATTATAATAATAATGATGATGATGATAACAACAACAACAATAATGATAATAATAATAATAATTATTATTATAACAATAAAAATGATAGCAATAACAACAGCATTTATAATACTGACAGTAATAACAACAATAGTGGTAATAACAACACAATAATAATGATAATAATAATAATAAAAAAAAGATTCATATCATACTTATAATAATGATAATAATAATAATAATAATAGTAATAAACACAATAATAATAATAGTAATAATAATAATAGCAATTATGATAATGAAAATATAATAGCAATAATAATAATAATAATAATAATAATAATGAAAATAATAATGATAATAATCATAATGATAAAAATAAAACGACGATAACAGTAATATTAACAGAAACAACAACAACAATAATAATAATAACGATAACGATAATAATAACGATAATGATAATGATGATGATGGTGATGATGATGATGATGATAATGATCATGATAATATCGACAACAATTATAATGATGATGAAATGGTTATAATAATTAATATAAGTACAACATAACGACAACAGAATTAATAATAATAATAATAATAATAATAATAATAAAAATAATAATAATAATGGAAGGCGCAGCTTTTCATATATCAATGACAATTATGCAACAACAATGATAACCAAGATTATCAAATTCTGTCGATGACGTTAATGTAATACAAAACATGATGCTGAGAGCAATAATGCTTATTTTCACCGTGAATCAAACAGACAAATCACCAAAACGAACAACACAAAACAACATATGCTACCATACTTAAATTTCAATTTATTTTAATATTTTATTTTCCATATGTAAATCTGAACACGCCCCAGGGAACGAAATCTCTTCAGTCTAAAATGAAGAATGGCGTGTGGATGCCGTAGACTTATTTATATTTCCCGACATC
>NC_051401.1:4937232-4939732 GCF_015228065.2 Penaeus monodon
GAGAGAGAGAGAGAAAGGGAGGAGAGGAGAGGAGAGGAGAGGAGAGAGAGAGAGAGAGAGAGAGAGAGAGAGAGAAGATGAGAGAGAGAGGAGAGAGAGAAGGATGGGGGTGAAGAGAGAGGAAAGAGAGAGAGAGCGAGAGAGAGAGAGAGAGAGAGAGAGAGTCGGAGAAACAGAGAGACGGAGAAACAGAGAGACGGAGAAACAGAGAGACAGAGCGACAGACAGACAAATAGAAAGACAGACACATAAACAGACAGACAGACAAACGAACAGACAGATTTTGAAAACCAAAAACACAGAAGCGAAGGACAGACGCTAGAGTTCGGAATGATAAAAAAGGAAAAAAAAAGAAAGAGAGAGAGAGAGAGAGAGAGAGAGAGAGAGAGAGAGAGAGAGAGAGAGAGAGAGGAGAGAGAGAGAGAGAGAGAGAGAGAGAGAAGAGTTCTCCCAATGTTAAAACCAGACCCCGGGCCTTTGAAGACACGGATCACGCAAAGACCAAAGACCAGAGGAGGGTCTTACGGCTAGTGTTGGGGGAGGGGGAGGGGGAGGAGATAGGGGGAAGGGGGAGTGGGAGGGGAGGAGATAGGGGGAAGGGGAAGGGGGAGGGATTGGATAAAGGGGGGGAAGGGAGGGATTGGATAAAGGGGGGAAGGGGGAAGGATGGGAGGAAAAGGGAGGGATTGGAGGAAAGGGGGGAAGGGAGAGACTGGATAAGGGGGGGAGGGAGGGATTGGATAAGGAGGGAAGGGAGGGATTGGATAAGAAGGGGAGAGGGGAGAGAGGGAAGGAAGGGAGAAAAGGGAGGGATTGGAGGAAGGGGGGATGAAGGAAGGGAAAAGGGGAGAGAAGGAAGGATTAAGGGAGGCATCGGAGAAGAGGGGGGAGGGGGGGGAGGGAAAGAAGGAGGGAAAGGGAGGAAGGAAAGAGGGGGAGAGGGGGGGGAGGGAAGGAAGGAGGGAAAGGGAGGAAGGGAAGAGGCTGGATTCCCTCCCTCGTCTAATCCCTACGAGATGAGGGGGGAGGGAAGGGAGGAAGGAGAGGAGAGGGGAAGAGAGTGAAGGGGTAAGAACGAGGGAAACGGAGGGACTGAAGAAGGGAGCCTCCGGTTCAGCGAATTCGTTCTGAAATCGGGCAGCAATTTTCGGAAATTTGGAATAAAGAGATTGCTCTTTCTTCGTCATTTCCTAAAAAGTTTGTAATAAAAGTATTTACTCTGCTGTGCAACAGAGAGGGTTGGCGTCAGGAAAGGCATCCGGCCATAAAAGATATCTCGCCAGAACCTGATCATGGCGAACCCATATAAGAATGGGATGAAGCTAAGAAGAAGAAGAAGAAGAAGAAGAAGAAGAAGAAGAAGAAGAAGAAGAAGAAGAAGAAGAAGAAGGAGAAGAAGAAGAAGGAGAAGAAGAAGAAGAAGAAGAAGAAGAAGGGAGGAAGAGGGGAGAAAGAGGGGGGGGAGGGAGGAATTGCATGCGATGGGAAAGAGAGGAAAGGGAGGTATTTGGGAAAAGGGAGAAGGAGGAGGGAGGAAGGAAATAGGTAAGGAGTAAAAGGGAAGGAAGGGGGGGAGGTACTGGGGGAAGAGGGAAGGAGGAGAGAAGGGAGAAGGGAGGGAAGGAGAAGGGAGAAGGGGGGTAAAGGGGAAGGGAGAGAAGGAGGTGAAGGGGAAGGGAGAAGGGGAGGAGGAGGAGGAGGAGGAGGAGGAGGAGGAGGAGGAGGAGGAGGAGGAGGGAGACCAGGAGACCAGAGGGTCGATCTCCCAACGAACCCGAGCGCCGCGAGACCCAACATCTGGCGGCTCAAGAACGAGGCTGATCAGCGGCACAACCAGAGGGAGGTCGATCCGTCTTTCTCGCCATCAAGATCACATTCTTGACCTTTCTGTTTAACCCCAGACGTTCCGGCCGCCAATTGGTGACCTCGCCGCGAATAACACCCATCTCCGAGAACCCGAGGAACTCCTGGAAAGTTTCTTTATATGAGCGAGAGAGAGAGAGAGAGAGAGAGAGAGAGAGAGAGAGAGAGAGAGAGAGAGAGAGAGAGAGAGAGAAAGAGAGAGAGAGAGAGAGGGGGGGAGAGAGAGAGAGAGAGAGAGGAGAGCGAGTGGAGGAAAAAAAAAAAAAAAACATAATTGTGAGGTAGATGGCAGGGTTGGTAACACTGTGAAGTAGAATAACGATGCAGCGAAACACAGTGGAATTCGCCGGCCGTAATGGAAGGCCGCTGTGCCAGGTAGCGGAGCTGTGTCACCTTTGATTTGACCAAGTTAAGTGATTATCGATCGGCGTTCTGTTTCGGCGGGCGGCGGGGTCGGCCGACAGCGCCTTGGCAGAGCGGGGAGCCTGGCTAACGGCACCGATTAATTATCCGGCGTAATTAGACTCCTCGCATTATGAGACCCGCCGCTAATAATTAGCAGGATCTGACCATTAACATAAGATTTCCATCAAGCGAGCGAAGCGCAAGGGAGGCTGAGCGAAAGTCAGAGGCGCGC
>NC_051401.1:4954732-4959732 GCF_015228065.2 Penaeus monodon
CCTTTAAATATTACTTGATAGTGATATATTAGTGATATTTTTAATCCTCGGTTATTATTCTTGTTTCTCGACTCCCCTCGTTGGTCCCTTCGCGGAACACTAGTTGAAAACCGCTGACCCTAGAGTACTGGACAAGAATCGTGTGCCGTGAACGAAGCTTCGAAACCTTCCCAAATTCAACAAGGCGAGTCACATTATTTGCTAAAACCTTATAAAAGAAGAAAGGACACATTTTTTGGAGTCTCAGAGGCGTATTTCGAAACACGTTCGATTCGAGTTTTGAAACCGTAACTGTACTTACAGCCTCCTCTATACTATACAAAATTCACCACTTTTCATACATACTCTTTCATCACAAACATTATCCTGAGTGGTAATTACAGCACATTTATCTGACTTGTTCATTATATGGCAAAGATGATTGAGACTATAATATAATAATAATATAATAATAATAATGATAATAAGGATAACAAGGACAACAATAGTAATAATGAAAATATTAATAATAACCATCTGTAAGCAATAACATCAACAACAAAAACAATGAGTTATAATAATCATAATAATGATAAAAACCAGTAACAATAATAATAATGATAGGAATAACAATAACAATACTATTATCATGGTAAAAATAAAAACAATCAAGACAAAACTAATAATAACAACAATAACAATAATAATAATAATACCAATAATTAGTAATAATGATAATAATAATAATAATAGTAAAAATAATAATAATAGCAATAATAATAATAATGATAATAATAATAATTATTATTATTATTATCAATAATTATTGATAGTAATTAATGATAATAATAATAATAATAATAATAATAATAATAATGACACTGATAGCAATAGAAAAATAAAAGGAGCAAAGCCTGCTTAGTAGACCTTGAGTTCAGGTAACACCAAAACCAGATCACATGAAGATAGTGAGCTTGATACACAATCAGCTGAGGTAGCAAGGTCCCAGGCACGCTTTGTGAGGGAACCTGAGTTAACGTTGCATGATTTAAGCGGAGGGTGTCTGGTAAAGTCATGTTGACAGTGCAATTATGGTCGTACGGTTTATTGTCTGATGTAAATGAATTTTCTCAAGTCCTTGTGTTTATATTTTTGTATACAGGAAAGGAAGTTTGGTTTTTGTGTTAAGCACTACGTTTTTTTCTGTACTTATGTGTTATAATTCGATTTATATATATATATATATATATATATATATATATATATATATATATATATATATATATTTTTTTTTTTTTTTTTTTTTTTTTTTTTTTTTTTTTTTTTTTTGTGTGTGTGTGGTTGGTGTTTGGTGGGTGTGTGTGTGTATTCTTAATGTGGGATTTTGATGTGTGTGTGTGTGTAGGAGAGACATATACGGTACAGCAAGATTTCCTTATCTAATGGGTGTTTGCATGCTATGTAATTCTTTAATTTCAAAACAGGAATTAGCTGAATTAATTAATATTATTATTATTATTATTATTATTATTATTATTATTATTATTATTATTACTACTACTATTATTATTATTTTATTATCATTAATATTATTACTATGATCATTATCATTATCTATCATTATCATGATTATGATTATCATTCATAACAGTATTATCATTATCATTATTAGCAATTGTCAGTGAAAAAATTAATGTAAAATTCTATTTGAAAATCTGCTATTTTATTTCGTTTTTTTTTTAATAAACTTAAATGACTGAGAAACAGAAAGAAAAGCTGGAAAAAAATAATAAAAGGGGAGTGAAGAATATGAAGGAAAAAGAAGGAAAATCAATGGAAAATTATTGATAAAACAAGGAAAATGAGAAATAAAAGGGAAGTAAATAAGGAAATAAGAACATAATAGAATAAACAACGAAACTGTAAAACAAACAAAAAAGAAAACAAAAAAACGATCTTACAAAATAGAAAATTAAACATGACGAAGAAAATAAAATAAAATGTGATAATGATGAAAATGTTAAATAACGCTGCAAATAATAATGATGATGATAATAATAATAATAATAATAATAATAATAATAATAATAATAATAATAATAATAATAATAATAATAATAATAATAATAGTAGTAGTAATAATAATAATGATAATGATAATAATAAAGGCAAGGCAGACCGATAGATAGATAAGAAACGCAGTCTATCTACATGAACAGATAATGAAACAGACACGGAAGATAGATAGATAAACAGATAGATAAATAGACAGATAGGCAAATCGGTAGATAGCCAAAGATAAATTGACATATCGACAAACAGATTAATAAGGAGAGAAATGATAGATAGGCTGATAGATTATGCAGCTCGATAGACAAATAGACAGGATAAAGGAAAGATAATCGATGGAGAAACAGATAGAGAGAAAGATAATGAGTGATAAATCGGTTAAGATAATGAAGATAGAGAAAAAAGTAGATAGTCAAAATGTCAGTAATTTACATTTTCTTTCTTATAAAGTTATTTTCAATAGCAACATATATATATATATATATATATATATATATATATATATATATATATATAAAATATATAATATTGTGACGGACGTAGCCTGCTCATCGTCTTCCGTTGTTCTTCTTTATCTTCTTATTCTTTTTCTTCTTCTTTTCCTTATTCTTTTTCTACTTTATCTTCTTCTTATTCTTTTTCTTATTTTTTCTTCTTCAATTTTCTTCTCTTTTTCTTCTAGTTATTTTTATTGTTATTGTTATTATTTTTCCAAATTAAAAAAAATATATATAATAATAGAAAAGTAAAGACAAAAGCAATCCTAGAATAAAGGAAGGAGATAAAATAACACGACTAAAGAGGAAGAAGAAGAAGAAGAAGAAGAAGAAGAAGAAGAAGAAGAGGAAGAGGAAGAAGAAGAGAAAGAAGAGGAAGAGATACACCGAAAACCCAAGAAAGAATAAAGAAAGGAAATAAAACAAACACGAAGAAGATAAATAACACAACCAAAGGAGAAGAAGAAAAAGAAAAAGAAGAAGAAAGAGAAGAAAAGAAAAATAATAATAAGAAAAAAGAAGAAGAGGAAGAAGAAAAAAGGAAACGAAAAATTATAATAAGAAGAAAATAAAACAAAGAAAAATAATAACAAAAAGAAAAGTAAAAAAGAAGAGAAGGAAAAGAAGTAAAAAATAAATAAATAAAAAGAAGAAGAAACAGAAAAGAAAAGAGAAGAAGAAGAAAAAAATATAATAATAATAATAAAAGAAGAAGGAAAAGAAGAAGAAAAGAAAAGAAAAAAACGAAGAAGAAAAAGAGAAACAGAAAACGAAACAGAAGACGAAGAAGAATAGGAGAATACAGCGAAAACTCAAGCCAGAAAAAAAGAAATAAGAAAACGAAAAAGAAAAAAAAAGAAAAACGAAAAAAAGAAACAGAGTAAGAATAAGAAGAAAAAGAATAAGAAGAAAAAGAATAAGAAGAAAAAGAATAAGAAGAAAAAGAATAAGAATGAAGAAAAAAAGAATAAGAAGAAAAAGAATAAGAATGAGAATAAAAAGCATAAGAAGAAAAAGAATAAGAATAAGAATAATAAGAGGAAGAAGAAGAAGAAGAAGAAGAAGAGGAAAAAGACGAAGAAAAATACGAATAAGAATAAGAAAAGGGATAATAAAAATAAGAATAAGAATAAGAATGAAAAAATAATAAGAAAAAGAATGAAAAGAAAGAGAATAAAAAGAATAACGAGAAGCAGAACAGGAAGAGGCAGAGACTCGGGTGAAAACTGCAGCCAGAATCCGCGTCGAGAGAGCGCGGGTTCGCAACGATACAAATAACCGACATTACCTGAAGGAAAATTATGGAAAATAACCCGGGTCGAGGCGGTGCTGTTTACTCGCGGTCGGGGATTAAAACCGGGGTGGGGGGACGGGGGGAAGGGGTGGGGGAAGGGTATGGGGAAGGGTGGGGGGAAGGGGTGGGGGAAGGGTATGGGGAAGGGGTGGGGAAGTGGGAAGGGTGGGGAGGGGAGGGAAAGGGTGGGGAGGGAAAAGAGAAGGGGAGGGGAAGGGAGGGAGGGAATGGGTGGGGGAGGGGGGAAGGTGGAGAAAGGGAGGAGGAAGCATGGAGAGAGAAAGGTTGAAGGAAGGGAGTGGGGAAGAGGGAAGAGGGAAGGGACGAAGCTGGAAGAGGGGAAAGGAGGAAAGGAAAAGCAAGGGAGAAAGAGAGAAAGCTGAGAAAAGCTGGGAAGGGGGAGAGGGAGGGGAGTCGACCGTTGATCACTCGGGGAAGCTTTTCCGGAAAGGTAGAGAGGAAACGAGGGAAAGGATGGGAGAGGGGAGAGGCAGGGAGGGGAGAAAAGGAGGGAAGAGAGAGAGAAAAAAAAGGGCAGGAGGCAAAGATGAGGAAAGTTAGGGGGAGAGGGAAAGGGAAGAAGGAAGGAGGAAGGAGTAAAGGTGGGGAGAGGAAGAGGGAATGGGAGGAAGAGGGGAGAGGGGGATAGGGAGAAATAAGAAAGAGGAGGAATGGGAAAAGGGAGGAAAAAGGTAGAATAGGAAGGTGGAAAGGGAAGAGACAGAAAAGATGACAAAGGAGGAGGAGAGAGTGAAAAAGAGGAGGAAGGAGGAGGAGGGAAAGAAAGAAGAGAAGGGATAGGGGAAAAGGAAAAGGAAGGAGGAAGAGGCAGGGAGAGGAGAAAGGAGAAGGATAAAGAAGGAAGAAGGAAGGCGGGAGGAAAAGATGAAGAGATGATAAGGGGGTAAAGGGTGGGAGAGAGAGGAAAAGGGAGAGATGAATAAAAGGAAGAGGAAGGC
Organism: Penaeus monodon; assembly: GCF_015228065.2. NCBI lineage: Eukaryota > Metazoa > Arthropoda > Malacostraca > Decapoda > Penaeidae > Penaeus > Penaeus monodon. Next base: position 4,959,532 of record NC_051401.1, read on the forward strand.
AGAACAGATGAGAAAAGGAGAGAAAGCGAAAAATGAAAGCGAAAGAAAGGAAGGGAAAAGGGAGAGAGAAGGAGATAAAGGAGAAGCTCGTAAGAGGGAAAGAAAGGAGAGGAATAAGAGAGAAAGAAAAGGAAGAGGGGGAGAGGGGGAAAGGGGAAAGGAAAAGAAAGGAAAAGAGGTAGAAGAATAAAGGGTGGAAGG
>NC_051401.1:4962232-4973986 GCF_015228065.2 Penaeus monodon
AGAAATATTGCAAACAACCCCGACAGCCTTCACTTGCAACACAATTCTTTCCTTCATACCTATTGTCAACGAGAGAATCCAATTGCCAAAGTTCTCTCTCTCTGCAACAATATGTAATAATTGAGAAAGAAAAGAGAGAGAGAGAGAGAGAGAGAGAGAGAGAGAGAGAGAGAGGAGAGAGAGAGGAGAGAGAGAGAGGAGAGAGAGAGAGAGAGAGGAGAGAGAGAGAGAGAGAGAGAGAGAGAGAGGAGAGAGAGAGAGAGAGGAGAGAGAGAGAGAGAGGGAGAGAGAGAGAGAGAGAGGGAGAGAGAGAGAGAGAGAGAGAAGAGAGAGAGAGAGAGGAGAGAGAGAGAGGAGAGAGAGAAGAGAGAAGTGAGAAGAGAGGAGAGGAGAGAGAAAAGAGAGAGAGAGAGAAAGAAGAGAAGATAAAAAATAAGAATATTCCAAAAGGAAATGATGATAAAAAAAAAAAAATATGTTTAATTTGAAGGTTGAAAATATCATAAAAAAGTTAATCAAGAAATATTCAAAAGAAAGAAAACAAATAAAAACAAGAAAAGAAAATAAAATCTTCATATAAACAATATTCCAAAACGGATATCCGGAAAAGAGAGAGAAAAAAAGAAAAAGGCAGGAAAAATGCAAGAAAATAAACACAAATTTCCCAAAAGGCAAAAATGCGCTCTAAGGGATACGAGCGTGTTTCACTTTTTTTTTCTTTTTTTCTTTTTTTTTTACTTTTATTTTCCAGTTCTTTTTTCTCCAATTCTTTTCTTTTTCTTACCTGACCGTCAATATAAAAAGAAAAGAAAAAAAAATATATAAGTCGCAGTAGCTAAGTTTGGGAGGAGAAACAGCACGCGATGACGAACGTGGGGAGTGGCGTGCGGGGGAGAAAGAGGGGATGAAGGAGAAGAAAGATGTAGAGAAATACATTAAAATGAGATTATTGAGGAGGAGGAGGAGGAGGAGGAGGAAAAAGAGGAGGTTGGAGGAGGAGGAGGAGGAGGAGGAAAAAGAGGAGGCGGAGGAGGAGGAGGAGGAGGAGGAGGAGGAGGAGGAGGAGGAGGTGGAGGAGATAGATAGATAGATAGAGAGAGAGAGAGAGAGAGAGAGAGAGAGAGAGAGAGAGAGAGAGAGAGAGAGAGAGAACGACGAATATGTAGAACAAGCAAATACCAATAATGAACGCACGAAAAAAAATCAGAAATAAAAACAAACAGATAGAAGGAAAGAAAGAAAGAAAGAAAGAAAAAAAAAAAAAACGCATGAAAAAGAAGCATAAAACTGCAATGCCAATAAGTGAAATGAAAATAATGACCAAAAATACAGTGTAACAACAATAAACTATTTGGGGGGAAAATAAAATATTTGGCGCGCGTATCCCCTTTTTTGAATAAATAGAAGAAACATATACTTTATTCATATTTATATCATATATGCCAAGTGTTTTATGCTTCATTTACATTTGCAAACTTTCATTATATGTTATTATGTTCAAGCATCAGGAAACAAGTGACAAATGTTGTGACAAATAACAGTTAAGGAGGCCTATTGACGATTAAAAAAAAATAAATAAATAAATAAAATAATAATGTGGATAACGAACATACTGCCGATTGTAAGATTGTGATACTTATGATGTAATGTAATGATATTATTACAATTACCTCTGGAGATACTACTACTAATATCAGAATTACTGCTATCCTGATACGAATCTCGTACTGTTATCGTTATCACTGATGATAATATTATCTCTATACAACGGGACTACTTTTCTGCTATTGAAATCACGCCTTGTTGTTACTGTCAATATCAGTACTACATTTGTTATTACTATAACTACTACTATCACTATCTTCATATAATAATGGTGCTATTATCGGTCTCCCTAATGCTTATTGTAGTTATTACTATAATTACAACTTATTCTTATAACTACTCTTGCTATGTCTGCTAAGTACTGTTACTGCTACTAATATTATTATGAGTGCCATGACACTTGTAATAATTTAGGAATGTTGATGATGATGATGATGATGATGATGATGATGGTGATGATGATGATGATGATGATGATGATGATGGTGATGATGATGATAATAATGTTGATAATAATGGTGATAGTAATGATAATGATAATAATAATGATGATATGACAACAATGACAATGATAAGTTATAATAATAATGATAATAATAATAATGATAATAACAATAATAGTGATAATGATATTAATAACTGATGATGATAATAATAATAATAATCATACTACTACTACTACTAATGATGATAATGATTACAATATAATGATAATAATAATTAAGATAATAGTAACAGTATTAATGATAATAATAATGATGAATGATGACGATTAGAATGACGATGACTAATAATAATAATAGTAATAATAATAATAATAATAATAATAATAATAATAATAATAATAATAATAACGATAATAATAATAATAACAATAATAATGATAATTATTATTATTATAATGGTAATAATGAGAATAATAATATTGATGGTGATGATGATGATAATAATAATAATAATAGTAATTATTATTATTATTATTATTATTATTATTATTATTATAATCATTATTAATATTATTATTATTACAATCATTATAATAATAATGATAACAATAATGATGATACTAATAATAATAATGATGATAATAACAATAATAATAATAATAATAATAATAATAATAATAATAATAATAATAATAATAATAATAATAATAATAATAATAGTAATAATGTTATAAAGACAATAATCACGACGAATATATAAGTGATGATGATGATGATAATGCCATCACATCAAACAACAGCACCATCAATACCACAAAAAACAACAACTAATTGAAGAAGAACAAGAGAGAGAGAGAGAGAGAGAGAAAAAAAAACAGCAGAATACCAGTCACCCCGAAGAAGAATAATCACACGGGGGAACCGAGCACCAGAAACCGCAAGATCTCGCGAGGCTGGAGGGCGCGGCGGCGGCCCGGCTCGAGGAGGAAAGGGCGGCGGCGCAGGCAGGGCAGGAGACGCCGATGGGCAGCATGACCAACAGTAGCTGGTTCGGGAGCTGTGGGAGGGAGGGATACCACGCGAATACCTCATGGCGCTCGGTGAAATATGTGGACACGGGCGTCTGGGGGAGAGAGAGACGAGGGTGGATGATGGTGGGGGTTTAGGGGGAGAAAGAGGGTGGATGATGGTGGGGGTTTAGGGGAGAAAGAGGGTGGATGATGGGGGTTTAGGGGAGGAAGAGGGTGGATGATGGTGGGGGTTTAGGGGAGAAAGAGGGTGGATGATGGTAGGGTTTTGGGGAGAAAGAAGGTGGATGATGGTGGGGGTTTAGGGGAGAAAGAGGGTGGATGATGGTGGGGGTTTAGGGGAGAAAGGAGGTGATGGTGGGGTTTAGGGGAGAAAGAAGGTGAACGGGGGGGTTTAGGGGAGAAAGAAGGTGGTGACGGGGGGGTTTAGGGGAGAAAGAGGGTGGATGATGGTGGGGTTTAGGGGAGAAAGAGGGTGGATGATGGGGGTTTAGGGGAGGAAGAGGGTGGATGATGGTGGGGGTTTAGGGGAGAAAGAGGGTGGTGACGGTGGGTTTAGGGGAGAAAGAAGGAGGTGACGGTGGGTTTAGGGGAGAAAGAAGGAGGTGACGGTGGGTTTAGGGGAGAAAGAGGGTGGATGATGGTGGGGTTTAGGGGAGAAAGAAGGAGGTGACGGTGGGTTTAGGGGAGAAAGAGGGTGGTGATGGTGGGGTTTGGGGAGAAAGAGGGTGGATGATGGTGGGGTTTGGGGGGAGAAAGAGGGTGGATGATGGTGGAGTTTAGGGGAGAAAGAAGGAGGTGATGGTGGGGTTTAGGGGAGAAAGAAGGAGGTGATGGTGGGGTTTAGGGGAGAAAGGAGGTGACGGGGGGGTTTAGGGGAGAAAGAAGGAGGTGATGGTGGGGGTTTAGGGGAGAAAGAGGGTGGATGATGGTAGGGGTTTTGGGGAGAAAGAAGGTGGATGATGGTGGGGGTTTAGGGGAGAAAGAGGGTGGATGATGGTGGGGGTTTAGGGGAGAAAGAGGGTGGATGATGGTGGGGGTTTAGGGGAGGAAAGAGGGTGGATGATGGGGGGTTTAGGGGAGAAGAGGGTGGATGATGGGGGTTTAGGGGAGAAAGAGGGTGGATGATGGTGGGGGTTTAGGGGAGAAAGAGGGTGGATGATGGTGGGGGTTTAGGGGAGAAAGAGGGTGGTGATGGGGGGGTTTAGGGGAGAAAGAAGGAGGTGACGGAGGGGTTTAGGGGAGAAAGAAGGATGTGACGGCGGGGTTTAGGGGAGAAAGAAGGAGGTGACGGTGGGGTTTAGGGGAGAAAGAAGGAGGTGATGGTGGGGTTTAGGGGAGGAAAGAGGGTGGATGATGGTGGGTTTAGGGGAGGAGAAAGAAGGAGGTGATGGGGGGGTTTAGGGGAGAAAGAAGGAGGTGATGGTGGGGTTTAGGGGAGAAAGAAGGAGGTGACGGTGGGGTTTAGAGGAGAAAGAGGGTGGTGATGGTGGGTTTAGGGGAGAAAGAGGGTGGATGATGGTGGGGTTTAGGGGAGAAAGAAGGAGGTGACGGGGGTTTAGGGGAGAAAGAAGGAGGTGATGGTGGGGTTTAGGGGAGAAAGAGGGTGGTGACGGGGGGTTTAGGGGAGAAAGAAGGTGGTGACGGGGGGTTTAGGGGAGAAAGAAGGTGGTGACGGGGGGGTTTAGGGGAGAAAGAAGGTGGTGACGGGGGGGTTTAGGGGAGAAAGAAGGATGTGACGGGGGGGTTTAGGGGAGAAAGAAGGAGGTGACGGGGGGTTAGGGGAGAAAGAAGGAGGTGATGGGGGGTTTAGGGGAGAAAGAAGGTGGTGACGGTGGGGTTTAGGGGAGAAAGAAGGAGGTGACGGTGGGGTTTAGAGGAGAAAGAGGGTGGATGATGGTGGGTTTAGGGGAGAAAGAGGGTGGTGGACGGGGGGTTTAGGGAGAAAGAAGGAGGTGGACGGGGGGGTTTAGGGGAGAAAGAAGGAGGTGACGAGGGGTTTAGGGGAGAAAGAAGGAGGTGACGGGGGGTTTAGGGGAGAAAGAAGGAGGTGACGGGGGGGTTTAGGGGAGAAAGAGGGTGGATGATGGGGTTTAGGGGAGAAAGAAGGAGGTGATGGTGGGGTTTAGGGAGAAAGAAGGTGGTGACGGTGGGTTTAGGGGAGAAAGAAGGATGTGACGGTGGGTTTAGAGGAGAAAGAGGGTGGATGATGGTGGGGTTTAGGGGAGAAAGAGGGTGGTGACGGGTGGGTTTAGGGGAGAAAGAGGAGGTGACGGGGGGTTTAGGGAGAAAGAAGGAGTGACGAGGGGGTTAGGGGAGAAAGAAGGAGGTGACGGGGGGTTTAGGGGAGAAAGAAGGAGGTGATGGTGGGGTTTAGGGGAGAAAGAGGGTGGATGATGGTGGGGTTTAGGGGAGAAAGAAGGAGGTGATGGTGGGGTTTTGGGGAGAAAGAGGGTGGATGATGGTGGGGTTTAGGGGAGAAAGAAGGAGGTGATGGTGGGGTTTAGGGAGAAAGAAGGTGGTGACGGGGGGGTTTAGGGGAGAAAGAAGGATGTGACGGGGGGTTTAGGGGAGAAAGAAGGTGGTGACGGGGGGGTTTAGGGGAGAAAGAAGGAGGTGACGGGGGGGTTTAGGGGAGAAAGAAGGTGGTGACGGGGGGGTTTAGGGGAGAAAGAAGGTGGTGACGGGGGTTTAGGGGAGAAAGAAGGATGTACGGGGGGTTTAGGGAGAAAGAAGGATGTGACGGGGGGTTTTAGGGGAGAAAGAAGGTGGTGACGGGGGGGTTTAGGGGAGAAAGAAGGATGTGACGGGGGGTTTAGGGAGAAAGAATATGACGGGGGGTTTAGGGGAGAAAGAAGTGGTGACGGGGGTTTAGGGGAGAAAGAAGGATGTGACGGGGGGGTTTTAGGGAGAAAGAAGGTGGTGACGGGGGTTTAGGGAGAAAGAAGGTGGTGACGGGGGGGTTTAGGGGAGAAAGAAGGAGGTGACGGGGGTTTAGGGGAGAAAGAAGGAGGTGACGGGGGGTTTAGGGGAGAAAGAAGAGGTGATGGTGGGGTTAGGGGAGAAAGAAGGAGGTGACGGGGGGTTAGGGAGAAAGAAGAGGTGACGGGGGGGTTTAGGGGAGAAAGAAGGAGGTGACGGCGGGGTTTAGGGGAGAAAGAAGGTGGTGACGGCGGGGTTTAGGGGAGAAAGAAGGAGGTGAGGCGGGTTTAGGGGAGAAAAGAAGGAGGTGACGGGGGGTTTAGGGGAGAAAGAAGGAGTGGACGGGGGGGTTTAGGGGAGAAAGAAGGAGGTGACGGGGGGGTTTAGGGGAGAAAGAAGGAGGTGACGGGGGGGGTTAGGGGAGAAAGAAGGAGGTGACGGCGGGGTTTAGGGGAGAAAGAAGGAGGTGACGGGGGGTTTAGGGGAGAAAGAAGGTGGTGACGGCGGGGTTTAGGGGAGAAAGAAGGAGGTGACGGCGGGGGTTTTAGGGGAGAAAGAAGGAGGTGACGGTGGGGTTTAGGGGAGAAAGAAGGTGGTGACGGGGGGTTTAGGGGAGAAAGAAGGTGGTGACGGGGGGGTTTAGGGGAGAAAGAAGGAGTGACGGGGGGTTTAGGGGAGAAAGAGGAGGTGACGGGGGGTTTAGGGGAGAAAGAAGAAGGAGGTGACGGGGGGGTTTAGGGGAGAAAGAAGGTGTGACGGGGGGGTTTAGGGGAGAAAGAAGGAGTGGACGGGGGGGGTTTAGGGGAGAAAGAAGGTGACGGAGGGTTTAGGGGAGAAAGAAGGTGGTGACGGGGGGGTTTAGGGGAGAAAGAGGAGGTGACGGCGGGGTTTAGGGGAGAGAAGAAGGATGTGACGGGGGGGTTTAGGGGAGAAAGAAGGTGACGGGGGGGTTTAGGGGAGAAAGAGGTGACGGGGGGGTTTAGGGGAGAAAGAAGGTGGTGACGGGGGGGTTTAGGGGAGAAAGAAGGTGGTGACGGGGGGTTTAGGGGAGAAAGAAGGATGTGACGGGGGGTTTAGGGGGAGAAAGAAGGTGGTGACGGGGGGGTTTAGGGGAGAAAGAAGGAGGTGACGGCGGGGTTTAGGGGAGAAAGAAGGAGGTGACGGGGGGGTTTAGGGAGAAAAGAAGGAGGTGACGGGGGGTTTAGGGGAGAAAGAAGGAGGTGAAGGGGGGGGTTTAGGGAGAAAGAAGGAGGTGACGGGGGGGGTTAGGGGAGAAAGAAGGAGGTGACGGCGGGGTTTAGGGGAGAAAGAAGGAGGTGACGGCGGGTTTAAGAGAGAAAGAAGGAGGTGACGCTGGGGTTTAGGGGAGAAAGAAGGTGGTGACGGGGGGGTTTAGGGAGAAAGAGAAGGAGGTGACGGGGGGGTTTAGGGGAGAAAGAAGGTGGTGACGGCGGGGTTTAGGGGAGAAAGAAGGAGGTGACGGGGGGTTGGGGGGGAGAAAGAAGGAGGTGACGGGGGGTTTAGGGGAGAAAGAAGGAGGTGGACGGGGGGGTTTAGGGGAGAAAGAGGAGGTGACGGGGGGTTTAGGGGAGAAAGAGGAGGTGACGGGGGGGTTTAGGGGAGAAAGAAGGTGGTGACGGGGGGGTGTTAGGGGAGAAAGAAGGAGGTGACGGGGGGGTTTAGGGGGAGAAAGAAGGTGGTGACGGGGGGGGGGTTTAGGGGAGAAAGAGGAGGTGACGGTGGGGTTTAGGGGAGAAAGAAGGGTGGTGACGGGGGGTTTAGGGGAGAAAGAAGGAGGTGACATGGGGGTTTAGGGGAGAAAGAAGGAGGTGACGGGGGGTTTAGGGGAGAAAGAAGGAGGTGACGGGGGGGTTTAGGGGAGAAAGAAGGAGGTGACGGCGGGGTTTAGGGGAGAAAGAAGGATGTGACGGGGGGGTTTAGGGGAGAAAGAAGGAGGTGACGGGGGGGTTTAGGGGAGAAAGAAGGAGGTGACGGTGTTAGATAGTTTCAATGTTTTTATTTATTTTTATTTATTTATCTTTTTAGGGTGATTAGGATGTGAGAATCAACGAAACAAATGAAAAGAAGAAAAAAAAAACGTTGAGTTTTTTTTAGGCTAATTCAGAAAGGTGAAGAAGGGAAGAGGAGGGGGAGGGAAAAGAGAGCGAAATGGAAGGAAAAGGGGGAAACAGAGAGGACGACAAGAGGAAATGACATTCGAAATCCATAGATATCGTATTGGCGTTATTTTGGGGGGAAAATTACAGAGGAAGAACACACACGCGCGGGGAAAATTAGAACGAGAATAGGGTTAAACGCTGAAATCGCTGAAGAGAATACGGAAGTAAAAGGGTAGGTTATGGGGGAGAAGAAAAAAACCACGATCGAAAAATAACCACAAAGATGCAAATTAACTCAGTAAGTGATCACAAAAGAGGAAAATAAGAAACCTCGATAGGATAGAAACAGTAATAGTAATAGTAAAAGTAACAGTAAAAGGAACAAGAACAGTAATAGTAATAATGATAATAATAATGATAATAACAATGATAATGATAAAAATATTAATAATAATTGTAATAAAGAACAATAGTAATGATAATGTTAATAAATAGCAAAAGTAATAATAATGGTAATTACAGTAATGATAATGATAATAACAATAATAAACATTATTTTATAAATATTATTACAATTTTCTTTTTCTTATGACCATTATTGTTGTTATCATTACTATTGTCACTGTTATCCTCATAATTATTATTTCTATCATAAAATATTCACAACTGACTCTTCATAATAAAAGAATTGATACTTAATTTCTGTGTGTGTGTGTGTGTGTGTGTGTGTGTGTGTGTGTGTGTGTGTGTGTGTGTGTGTGTGTGCGTGCGTGCGTGCGTGCGTGCGTGCGTGCGTGCGTGCGTGCGTGCGTGCGTGCGTGCATGCGTGCGTGTGTGTGTGTGTGTGTGTATGTGTGTGTGTATGTGTATGTGTTTGTGTATGTGTTGGTGCGTGTGCGTGTGCGTGTTTGTGCTTTGTGCATCAATAAGAACAATTAAAACTGGAAAATAATGAAACAATAATGACTTAAAAAGGCCATTTCAAATAACTAGAAATAGCATTGAACATTGCCATTTTCACTAGAACATTTACCTCATGAAAACCAACCAACCAACCAACCAACCAACAAACACAAAAAACTAAAAAAAAAAAACCATTTCGTCATATTCCTTTTAGTTCCATCAATCACGAAAAACACGAGAGAAAGAGAGATAGAGAAAAAAAAAACACCAACAACGAGATAAAACAACAATAAAAAGAACGACAGACGCAATAAAGATAAAATACAACAGCATAAAAGGATAAATGGGTAGTTATATAGTCCATTCACTTCGTAAATAAAATTGCTGTTACAAGCTGTTAAATGCTTGATGATTGTCAACATTACCGCCATCGAGGCAAATGATGCGAATGCGTGGCTTGAGCCCTGACTTCGGCTTTGATTTAGAATTCGTAATCCATGCTTATCTCTCCATCATGGTGTTAGAAGAAAAGAAAAAGAAAATACATATAATAACGATATAAGTCACTGTTTTAAACTTTTTTTTTTTTCTAAATCGATTGCCAAATGCTAATTAGCACAGAGAGAGTCATTTTAATGACGTAGTGGTGATAACACTTGGTCTAAATTAGTCAAAACTTATGGTATTAAGTTTATAGTTAACGCTTATACACGGAAGTAATAATAACTCTAGACTTAGTTTACAGTGAGAGTCAATTTTTCACTTTCGAAAGATTGCATAATTTGTATAATTTTGTATAACTGCATAAATCATTCATAGTAATAATTATTTGTAATAATAATAATTAGTAATAATAATTATTTGCATAAATCATTCATAGTAATGATTAATAAACATATCTAAGATTTATAGCTACAGTTAACAGCTTTAGTCACTGTTGGATATAAATTAAATTAAAAAATTAAGTATGGTTATACCTATAGTTAAATACAGTCAAAACGCTATAGTTATAGTTGATGCAAATTGATAATTCGATGAAGAAAATAATTGATTAATGACGTTTCACTTTTGAGGAAAATGATAAATATAATCGATACATTTGACTGAATCGTAAAATTTAAAAAAAAAACACACAAAAAAAACATAATATGAATGACTGACGAAATACCAATAAAAAATAAATGTACGAAAATTTAGAAAACCAATAATAATGATAATAAATAAATAAACAAATAAATAAATAAATAAATAAATAAAAATATAAATATATAAACACAAATAAATAAATAAATAAAACACTAGAACTATGGAAATTAAAATACAGAAAAATATAAAAACGATAATATGTGATAAGAGAAGTAGCGATAACAATAACAACAATAAAAATATAATAATTAAAAACAGACTATTCTGAGAACGTAAATAACACAGAGAAAAGAAGAAGTACGAGAAGAAGAAGAAGAAGAAGAAGAAGAAGAAGAAGAAGAAGAAGACGAAGAAAAAGAAGAAAAATAAAACGAAAAAAGAAAGAAAAAAGAGAAAAAAGAAGGAAAGAAAAAGAAAGAAAGAAAGCAAAAGCCAAAAAAAAACAACCCCCCCCCAAAAAAAAAACGAAAAACCCAAAAACAAAAAAACCAAAAACAAAAAAACAAAACAAAAAAAAAACGAAAACCCAAACCCGAGCGTTTCCGCGGAATGCCAACAGAAGCTCTCCTCATTCCCCTCTTTACTTCCGACGACGCCTCGAGGACCACCTTCCGACGACGCCTCGAGGACCACCTTCCGACGACGCCTCGAGGACCACCTTCCGACGACGCCTCGAGGACCACCTTCCGACGACGCCTCGAGGACCACCTTCCGACGACGCCTCGAGGACCACCTTCCGACGACGCCTCGAGGGCCAGCGGCGAGAGGAGAGGGAGGGAATCGGAGCAAGCAAGGGAGAGAGAGGGAGGGAGGGAGGGAGGGGGAGAGGGAGGGAGAGGGGAGGGAGGGAGAGGGGAGGGGGAGGGGAGGGGAGGGAGGGGAGGGAGGAGGGAGGGAGAGGGGAGGGAGAAGGGAGGGAGGGAGGGGGAGGGGAGGGAGGGAGTGAGAGGGAGACGGGAGGGAGAGGGAGGAAGGGAGGGAAAGGAGGAAGGGAGAGGACCAGAGACAAACAGAAACAGAACCAGAGACGTAAACAGAGACGGAGAAAAACAGAGACAGAAACAAAAACAAATAAACAGAGACCCCCCCTTCCCTCCACCCCCCAAAAAAAAATGAGAAAGAGAGAGAGAGAAAGAGAGAGAAGGAAAGAGAAAGAAAAAGAAAGAAGGAGAGAGAAAGAGAAAAAGAAAGAAAGAAAGAAAAAGAAAGAGAGAGAAAGAGAAAAAGAAAGAAAGAAAGAAAAAGAAAGAAAGAGAGAAAGAGAGAGAAAGAGAGAGACCATCGCAAAAGCGTGCCTCGGCAGCCGGATCGACATTCCGACACCGGCCGCATTCAAGAAACGCCTCCGTGTCATGAAAGACCCACCTTTAAGACCCTCAATGAAATCTATAATGGATCCTGATTTTCGAAGTTCCTGGATTTTTATTGGTCCAAACGAGGTCTTCTGGTTTCTCGGTGAGAGGGCGACGGGGAGGAGGAAATGAGGGAGAAGAGAGAGAGAGTGGATGAGAGAGAAATGTGGATGGAAAGATGGAAGGAAATGGAAGAAATGAGGTAGAGGGAAAGAGAGAGAGAGAAGAGAGA
>NC_051401.1:4974086-4977569 GCF_015228065.2 Penaeus monodon
AAAAAAAAAAATAAAACAAAACAAAACAAAACGAAAAAAAAAAAACCGAAAAACAATGAATAACCAAAAAGACAACTTTTTACCCGATTTTATCAACGATTAGATGCAAAAAAAAAAAACAAAAAAAAAAGATTATTTTTAAACTAACGATGTTGAACTCTGCTTAATTATTTCTATAATTTTTTTTTCTCTCTCGTCGTCGTGAAACTTCTCCCCATTGCTGCAGCCATGCAAGCAGCCCAGGAACGCAATCCCGGTTCTTTTATGCAACTGGGTACTCCAAAGAGCTAAGGTGGTTTTTAATCGGGTCTTTTCGATGTGTCTGCTGGCTTCTCTACTCTCTCTCTCTCTCCTTCACTTACTTTTTTCGTCTCTTTCTTCTCTCCTCTCTCTTCCTCCCTCTCTCTCTCTCTTTCTCTCTCTCTCACTTACTTCTTTCTATCTCTTTCTCTTTCTCTCTCTCTCCTTCTTTCTTCCCCCCCCTCTCTCTCTCTCACTTACTCTTTCTGTCTCTCATACTCGCTCTCTCCCTCTTTCCTTTTCTCTCTTTCGCTTACTCAATCACTCACTCTTTCCGTCTTTCTTACTCTCTCTCTTTCTTTCCCTCTCTCTCTCTCCTTTCTTTCCTCCCCTCTCTCTCACTTGCTCTTTCTATCTCTCTCTCATTCTTTCACTTTCTCTCGCCTCTTTCTGTGCATTTATTTATCTGTTTGTAAATGCGTTTATCTGCGACCTTTTTTTCCCTGGTTCTGTGTCTGTCTTTGTATGTCTTTGTCTGTCTGTCTGTCTGTCTGTCTGTCTGTCTGTCTGTCTGTCTATCTGTCTGTCTGCCTGTCTGTCTCTATCTGTCTCCCCCTCTCCCTCCCCCCCTCTCTCATCCCCCCCCCTCTTCCTCTCCCCAATAATTGCAAATTTGACATTTTGTGAGTAGCTTTTGCCAGTCGGCCGAATGAACTCAGAACCACAGGTCGGGATTCGATCCGTGTCCAGGAAAGACAGAACAAAAAAAAGAAAAAAAAAGAAAAAAGAAATAGAAGATGAACCAATAAGGATGAGGAAAGAAGAAGAAGAAGATGAAGGAGAAGGAGAAGGAGAAGGAGAAGGAGAAGGAGAAGGAGAAGATGAAGATGAAGATGAAGATGAAGATGAAGATGAAGATGAAGATGAAGATGAAGATGAAGATGAAGATGAAGATGAAGATGAAGATGAAGATGAAGATGAAGATGAAGAAGATGAAGATGAAGATGAAGAAGGAGAAGAAGAAAGCTTATTAGTCCAGAGAGCAGCGTGAAGTAGCGGTCCTCCCCACAAGCGCGTGAGTGGGAAAGAGAGAGAGAGAGAGAGAGAGAGAGAGAGAGGAGAGGAGAGACGGGGGAGAGGAGGGAGAAGAGAGAGAGAGAGAGAGAGAGAAGAGAGGGATGAGAAGAGAGAAGAGAGGAGAGAAGAGAGAAAGAGAGAGAGAGAATAGCGCGAGAGAGAGAGAAGAGAGAGAGAGAGAGAGTGGAGAAAGGGAGAGAGAGAGAGGAGAGAGAGAGAGAGAGAGAGAGATAGAGAGAGAGAGAGAGAGAGAGGAGAAGAGAGAGGAGAGAGGAGAGAGAGAGAGAGAGAAGAGAGAGGAGAGAGAGAGAGAGGAGAGAGAGAGAAGAGAGAGAGATAGCGAGAGAAAGAGAGGAGAGAGAGGAGAAGAGGAGAGAGGAAGAGAGAAGAGAGAGACGAGAGAGAGAGAAGAGGAGAGACGAGGGAGAGATCGAAGAGAGGAGAGAGAGAGAGAGAGAAGAGAAAGAGAGAGAGAGAGGAGAGGAGAGAGAGCGAGGAGAGGGGAGAGAGGAGAGAGATGAGGAGAGAGAGAGAGAGAGAGAGGTAAGGAGAGAGAGGAGAGAGAGGTAAGGAGAGTGAGAGTGAGAGAGATAGAGCGAGAGTGAGAGTGAGAGAGAGAGAGAGAGAGAGAGTGAGAGCGAGAGCGAGAGCGAGAGCGAGAGGGAGAGTGAGAAAGAGAGAGAGAGAGAGAGAGAGAGAAGGCGCGCATTTCATCTGCGACAGATTCTACGAGAGATAAATTCGCAGCGAGAAGCGTGTACCCGGCGAGGACGAGGCAAAGCAGACTGCTAATAGGCTCGTTATCCCAGGTTAGGCGGCGGTACATATTTTACCGAGCGTTTCATTAATTACATAATTCTCCCAGGGGGAAAGGGGAATTGTGCTGAGTCATGCCAACCACAATCAGCGAGTGTAATGCGGATGCTCTAGTTGCGAGGAAATATTTTGCTTGCTTTGGAGTCCATTCCTCTCCCTTCATATATATATTTTTTTTTACCTTTTCTCTTGTTTTTTAGGGGGGTCCGTGTTTGATCATGTTCGATAATGAGATTCGTTGATAAGTGGTAGAATTTGGCTAATATCAGGTCTCAAGTACTTGCTTAGTCACGTCTAGCAACAGTTAAAAGAAGGAAGAAGGATGAATATAAAAGAAAAAAAAAATCCTTTCTTACTAAAAGACGTGTGAGAACGTCGATCCTTTCATAAGGCATTAGAATCCTTTTGAATCAAATTAATCGAAGTCAAAAGCGAGTGAATCAAGCGGGGAATCACCAAATCAGATACTCTTGATTGCAAAAAATAGGTTGTCATCATATAAAATAATTTTAAAGATATATATGTTTCTGTATATATATATATATATATATATATATATATATATATATATATATATATATATATATATATATATATATAACATACACATTTTTTTTTTAACAGCCATTCATTCCACTGCAGGACACAGGCCTCTCTCAATTCATTAGTGAGAGGTTATATGGCAGTCCCACCCTTACCTGACTGGATGCCCTTCCTAATCAGCCGCGGTTTGTGCCACGGCGGTGACTTCCCCTACGACACTTGCGTTTTGACTTTCTCAAGGCGATATGTCGTTTCTAGGTAGGTGAAGTTCCTTGCCCAAGGGAACAACGCGCCGGCCGGTGACTCGAACCCTCGAAATCGGCTACCGCGGCCTCCAATATATATATATATATTATATATATATATATATAATATATAATAATATATATATATATATATGTGTATATATATATTCATATATATATATATATATGAAATATATATATATATATATTATATATATGTATATATATATATATGTATATATATATAATATATATAATATATATAATATATATATATAATATAATATAATATATGTGTGTGGTGTGGTGGTGTGTGTGTGTGCATTGCTCAATAAACAATGCGAGGGAACGCGCATTGCCAAAATCACGAATGATTTTGACATGTGTAATATCTTTGTGAATGTCGAAGGAATATCTTTTTCTGAGGCTGCGAGAATATCAGGATCCACTTTGAATGTAGCGAAATACAGTTTGAGAGAAGGTTGATTTTTGATGATGTAAACAACAAGTGCAAGAAGTGACATGCATCAAAGGTTTAACTACAATATATATATATATAATA
>NC_051401.1:4977669-4992864 GCF_015228065.2 Penaeus monodon
TATAAATATATATATATATATATATATAAAATATATATATATTATATGTATGTATATATATATATATATAATATTATAATATATATATATGTGCATGCACACACACACACACACACACACACACACACACACACACACACACGCACGCACGCACGCACGCACACACACACACACACACACACACACACACACACACACACACATTCAGTATTCCCGGTGCATGTATTTGTGTGTTAAGGAACCGACATTGCAGTTTCTCTGTTGTGCAAGCTTTTCACAAAAGGTGCCTCTGGGTTTAAAAGTTATTCCTGGGGTGGAAGACCTCCTGCCTTTAAAGAGAGAGGAGGGCGGTGAGAACGGGGAAGAAGGGCAGACGCAGATAAACAGACAGATAAAGAGAGAGATAGGCTATAATTACAGGCAATTATAGATTCTGATAGAGTGTTAAGGGGATAAACAGAAGAAAATACAAAGAGACAGAGGGGAGGTCGACGAGAGAGATTGATAAACAAAAAACGGACAAATACAAAAGTAAACAAATAAATAGATGATTCGACAAATGAATGAACGAACATGCAAAATATTTTTTTTAATACATAAACATCATAATCACCATCATCATCATCATCACCATCACCATCACCATCACCATCACCATCACCATCATCATCATCATCATCACCATCATCCCCACCATCATCGTCGTCATCATTGTCATCTTTATCATTATTTTTTTATGTTTTTATTATAATTACCATTATTGCTTTCTTATCATTGTTGTCATTATCATTACTGTTATTATTATTGTTATTATTAATGGTATCATTATATTCTTATCATTGTTATTGTTATTTTCATTATTATTGTTATTATCATTACTAGTAGTAGTAGTTTCATTATTATTATGATTATTGTTATTATAATGGTTTGTTATTATTATTATTATTATTACATTATTGTTATCATCATCACTATTATAATCATAATCATTATTGTTATTTTTATTGATATTATCATTACGATTTCCATTACTGTTATTACTATTACTAATATCGTGATCGCCGTTATTATCATTATCATTGTTATGACTTTTATCATTGTTATGAGCGTTCTTCTTATCATTATCATTATTATTATTATTATTATTATTGTTGTTGTTGTTGTTGTTGTTGCTGTTGTTGTTTTGTTATCATTATTATCATTATTGTGATTATTATTATTATTATCATCATTATCATTATTATTATTGTTATTATTATTAAATTTATTTTGTTATCTTTTATCTTTGTTTCGTGTCTTGTTGTGTGCTGATTTGTTAACATTATTATTGTTATGATCATTATTGTTGTGTTTTGCCAGTACTACTACTACTATTATTATCATTACTATGTCATCCACAATATTATTGTTGTCATTATCATTGCCATCATTGTCATTAATGTTATTATTATTATCATTAGTATTGTTATTATCATTGTTATAAGTATTATTGTTATTCTTATTATTACTGTTATTCTTATTATTATTATTGTTATCGTTAGTATCGTGATTATCATCATCATCATCATCAGCAGCAGCAGCAGGAGCATTATCATCACCATCATTATCATTGTCGTTATTACCATTATCATTGTTTATATCATTGTCGTCCTTATATTTATTATCATTTTTTATTGGTATCATTATTTTTATTATCATTAGTGTTATCTTCATCATCATTTTTAGCATTATTGTTATTATCATTATCTTTAATACCATTATTATTATGCATTAGCAGAGTCACAACTGCAGGTATAATCTTTCTTGTCTTGATCAGTCGCAGTATCTTAATATATATTTCTTGAAATTGATATTGATAAGCAATTGATAAAGATGACCAAGGTATCTTTACATCGGTAGAACCACACCAACTTGATTAAAATTCTAGCTGGCAACTTCCTAGCTAAGCCCCGCCTCATCACCTTTATTTATTGCAAATTTTAATTTTTAATTTTTTTCATTTTATTATTTTTTTTTTTTTCGTTTTCAATCACTCATTTACCATTGTTATTACGGAACCATTTTCAAAGAAAATACACTGAAATAACACTTACCATAAGAACTTCACAAATTGTCGGGGTCAGAAAAGGGGGTGGACCTAATGACGTCACCACGTTTAGCCAATGAGAGTGCGCCGTGAGGTATCAGATATAGCTAGAGATATGATTATTTGTTTCAGTTACTCTGTTTTGTTATATTTACCAGAAGTAAAACAGAAATTCCCTTTTTTTATCTATGATAAAACAGTCTTTTAATAGTCTTCAGAATACTCTTAGGAAAAAAAAATCAATGTCATTTTCGAGTTTAATAGATGGAAGTGGAGCTACCTGGTTATATATATCAGTATATAACCAGTATATAAAAAAATTGTTAAACCACCAATGAATAATGTAAATTAGATAAATAAAAATAAGATAAATAATATTAATAAAATAAATAACTATGAAAATTAATACTAATATAAATAATAGTTAAAGAATAAGACAATTTTTGCGTCAAATATGCCTTGGATTTTATGACACTTTTATGACATTTTCCGTTCGTACGGCGATGTCGGGAAATATAAATAAGTCTACGGCATCCACACGCCATTCTTCATTTTAGACTGAAGAGAAAACCTTCAAGAACAGCAACTCACAACGCTGCAAACAACCTAAGTGGGTCGGTGACCCTACATTATTAAGGGAACAAAAGCGAGTTCAGGAGCTTTATGATATCTACAAGCAGGATAATACCCGTGACAACCTTATTGAATTTCTTAAAGCTAACAAAAACCTACGGGAATTAAAAACTCATTTCAGAAATGAACACTTTGAACAGTTCCTACAAAGCATTAACAATAACACCTCAATGTCGGAGGTCTGGAAAAAAATTAATCGAATTTCAGGCAAACCAACTAACACCCCGCAGTTCCATAGTCCTCTTGCACAAGCAGATATGCTCCTTAGTCAATGGGCTGGAGCGTCCAAATTGAGCTCACTTCCCACAAATATTCAGGATCACCTTAGTCAATCAAAAATTGCACCCCAAATTTGCCATTGAGATTGGATGTTCTGATACTGACCCTCAGACTTTGCTGAGATCACTGAGGGGGAACTAAACAATGCACTGATCAAAGGAAAAGCGTCCGCCCCAGGTGAGGATGGAATTACCTATAGTGCCCTCCGCCTTATAGCTCAGGTACCTGGTAATCCCCTTTGCACCTATACAGGTTAAGTTTGTCACAAGGTATTCTGCCGGCTCCTGGACACGCAGTCTAATCATCCCTATACCGAAATCAAAACTTGATAAATACCGACCAATTTCATTAACCTCATGTGTATGCAAAGTTCTAGAAAGGATAATTTTGAACAGACTCAGGTACAGGTTACAAGGTAAATTATCTCACAGACTGTACGGATTTCTATCGGGACGTAGCACACAACATTGCTTTGCAGAGTACTTTCACACTCTAATCCAGGGAAGCACACTGTTTTCTGCCCTTTAAGTCAGCTTTTGACATTGCAAACAGAGAAGTTATCCTAGATCACTTAGTAAGCTTTGGCTTCCGGGGTAAGTTTTTGAACTGGATTAGAATGTATCTTTCGAACAGATCTGCAAGTGTCCTGTTCAGGGGAGTGAGAAGTTCCACTTCACAGTCTTTTGAACTTGGGACGCCACAGCCCTATGCTGTTCAATGTCCTCATGCACAAGCTGGTGGCAGATATCCCACTTGGGGATGGTGAATCCATTATATGCTATGCTGATGACATATGCGTCAGAGCATCATCACAAGTGAGGATGCAAATAATTCTCGACAGAATCACAGCAAAGGCACATTAGTGTGGATTAGTCATTTCCGCTGAGAAAACAATGGCTCTAAACCAATGTATCATACCCCCACCACTTTCGCATAGGTGACAGGAGCTGACATATGCCACAAGTATAAATATCTCGGGTGAATGTAAATGATGCAGACCTGGTCCTCTCTCTAAAGAAGAGACTCTGGGAGAGATTGAAACCTTTGAAAGTTCTTGTCGGAAGAGAACCTGGCATCAATGTTAAACTCGCTAGACTGTTTTACTTGGCTTTTATAAGGTCAGTTGTAGACTACCATGCACTGCACTTTTTGCAGTGTAAGGAATCAGAAATAGGTATTTTGGAGGTAGTGCAAAATGAAGCTATGAGGATTATCCTCGGCGCCCCGAGAACAGCAAGGATAGTAAACATGAGATCAGAATTAAACTTACCATCCATTTCTGATAGAATAATATTTATTTCCACCATTTTTGGGGTCAAAGCTCTGAGGGAACCCTCGTATCTCTCAGATTTCCAAAAACAACTGCAACATAAAATCACGCAAGTAGACGTGACAAATCACACACACGCGCGCCTCTGATACACAAAATCTCCATGAACATTATAAAAACTCAATGTTCCAATTAGTAAAATACCAAAAGGTCGCTCCATTCCACCATGGAAAAATTCAAACATTTGATCGTGCACCTTACATGTCTACCACAAAAAAACAGGGTGCATAACTGTGTGTTGAAACAAATTGCGCTAGCAACGGTAACGGAACACACAGAATCTATGGGTGATGATGCATATGAGGTTACGCCGACGGATCCGTACAGTCTGGATACAAAGCTGGTTGTGCTTGCGCTGTATACAAAAATGGCTTTCTACAACATCAAGTTTAAAATGAGAATACAAAACTGGGCCAGCACTACACAAACGGAGCTGGCAGGTATACTCCTCGCAACGGAATTCTTAATGTCTGGGGCTCTGGAGTAGTTTTCTGTGACTCTCAAAATGCTCTTCGGACACTAAATTCTTTCAAAGCAGGTGGCGATGAAGAAATTGTGAGTCGCATTAAGCGTAACGTAACCTATGCAACAGAGCGTAATTTCAACATTCAGTTTGTATGGATACCATCTCATGTTTGGGATACGCAAGCACGACCACGTAGACAAATTGGCGAAAGAAGCCTGCAGCAAGGATACTTGGGATGCCTCTTGCTAGGGTTGCACATATATTGAAATGTTCTCATAAGGAAGAACTAGTAGATCTGATTAACACTCAAAGGCCTGAAAGCTGTACCATAAGGCACTACGATCAGTATAGGGATGGCAAGCCTTCCTATGGGTGGCACCGAAGTCAAACCAGACATTGTGACGTGGTATTGCCAGAATACGTTTAGGTTACAGAATGTACTGGCAACTGCACGGTGCAAGAAGTGCAGATGAATCTAGATGTAGACTGTGTAACGAAGAAAACAAACGAACGCTTGAGCACTATATCTCAGAATGTCATGTGATACAGCCTTTCAGACCACCTAACATGAGGTATAAAGAACTATGTGAATATTTCATTTCATCTGATACATTGGAAGATATACTCGTACTATACCCTAAATTTACTATGTGATAACTCCCGTATGCAAATAACAGTGTTATTCAAACACAGTGGCAAAAGCATATGTAAGTAATAATTTTTGTATGATGTATGATTTATATTTATATTTTACCTTGTACAACTACAGTAGTTACAGACTACTGTACAATGTCAGACATATGTAAAACTGTAATCATGATTGCCCACGCCTGAGCAGATAGCCAGGGTGGTAAATAAACTTACTTAACTTAACTTAACTGAAGAGATTTCGTTCCCTGGGGCGTGTTCAGATTTACATATGGAAAATAAAATATTAAAATAAATTGAAGTTTAAGTATGGTAGCATATGTTGTTTTGTGTTGTCCGTTTTGGTGACTTGTCTGTTTGATTCACGGTGAAAATAAGCATTATTGCTCATCATGTTTTGTATTACATTAACGTCATCGACAGAATTTGATAATCTTGGTTATCATTGTTGTTGCATAATCGTCATTGATATATGAAAAGCTGCGCCTTCCATTATTATTATTATTTTTATTATTATTATTATTATTATTAATTCTATCGTCGTTATGTTGTACTTATATTGATTATATTATAACCATTTCATCATCATTATAATTGTTGTCGATATTATCATGATCATTATCATCATCATCAGCATCACCATCATCATCATTATCATTATCGTTATTATTATCGTTATCTTTATTATTATTATTGTTGTTGTTTTTGTTAATATTACTGTTATCGTCGTTTTATTATTATTATTATGTTTATTACCATTATTGTTATTATTACTGTCAGTATTATAAATGCTGTCGTTATTACTATCATTTTTTATTGTCATAATAATAATAATTATTATTTATTATTATTATCATTATTGTGTTGTTGTTATTATCATCATCATTATTATTATAATTGTTGTTTTTTGTTATCACTGTTATTATCGTATTATTATTTATACACCGCCCTTTTCATACTTTTCTTTCCGTTGATTTTCTTTTTTTCCAAGTTCATATAATTGGTAGTGAATTCTTGCCATGAACTGGTGAATTTAATCAGGAATGTTATTCATATATTCATAATAAGTGATTTTACTACATATCAAGATTTTTTTTTTTTTTTTTTTTTGGGTGGGGGGGTGGGGGGTCTAATTTGAATCTCTTGAGTCGAAATTTCGTCGGTAATTAGTTAATATCCTTAATTCTTGGAACTGTTTATAAATCATTTTTTCTCCGGCTCAGATTTCCAATAATTCATCTCATTTTAAATATTTGTAATTACGTATTCATTAACTATTCCTCTCTTCATCGCCCTTTTTGCTCATTATTCCCTTTATTTTGCTCATTATACCCTTTTCCTAATTAAATGATCCTGAGGATTATAGTAAGCTCAGGCAATTCCAGGCGGAGAGTAGGTGAACGTTTAGGGGAATTCCAGAACAACTAAGTTTGTTCAGGTGAGTTCAGGTGAGAGGCCGGAGTGAAGGGCAGATGGCCTCCACGAAAGGGTTTTAAGTGGTCCATCATAAGGCCATATGGATGGAATTTTGCGAGACAGGTGCCGTACGGAAAACGCGCGAAGAAGGGATCCTAGATGCTATTTTGTTTTTGTGTGTTTTGGGGGGTTTTCCTTTGAAGGGAGCGGATTTCGTCGTTTATTGGCAAGTAATGAAATACCGACTTGGACCTCGTGTTTCTGTATAAGTTCCTTTTTTTTTGCCTTTTTTCTTAATTCATTCTTTCTTTCTTTCTTTTTTCTTTTTTTTTCTTTTTTTTTTTTTTAGTCTCTCATTCCTAGCAACATCCTTGGTATCAGCTGCTTCACCCATCCATCGCCCCAAGTCACTCCGCTGCTCCCATCTGTATCCAACCCAAACTAATGCCATCTGGATGTCGGAAATTTCCAGCTCTCATGGACCAACATGAGCCAAAATTCGTAGCAAAAGCGATTCTCCCGGCCCTTCGCAGGTCGGACAGGCATCGGCGCGAAATCATGCTTGTGGTTATGAATGCCAAAGCCCCCCACCAGCAACGGGAGCCGAGGGCGGCTGACCGAGACAAACACACGCAGCTGGACTTCGTTTAATCAGGATTGCTATACGTGAAGTATTGTTATATGTATATATATATATATATATATATATATATATATAATATATATATATATTATATATATATATATATATATATATATATATATATATATATATATATATATATATATATATATATATATATATATATATATATATATATATATATATATATATATATATATATAATATATATATATATATATATATATATATATATATATATATATATATATATATATATATACATATAAACAATACTTCACGGTATAGCAATCCTGATTAAACGAAGTCCAGCTGCGTGTGTTTGTCTCGGTCAGGCCGCCCTCGGCTCCCGTTGCTGGTGGGGGGCTTTGGCATTCATAACCACAAGCATGATTTCGCGCCGATGCCTGTCCGACCTGCGAAGGGCCGGGAGAATCGCTTTTGCTACGAATTTTGGCTCATGTTGGTCCATGAGAGCTGGAAATTTCCGACATCCAGATGGCATTAGTTTGGGTTGGATACAGATGGGAGCAGCGGAGTGACTTGGGGCGATGGATGGGTGAAGCAGCTGATACCAAGGATGTTGCTAGGAATGAGAGACTAAAAAAAAAAAAAAGAAAAAAAAAGAAAAAAGAAAGAAAGAAAGAATGAATTAAGAAAAAAGGCAAAAAAAAAGGAACTTATACAGAAACACGAGGTCCAAGTCGGTATTTCATTACTTGCCAATAAACGACGAAATCCGCTCCCTTCAAAGGAAAACCCCCCAAAACACACAAAAACAAAATAGCATCTAGGATCCCTTCTTCGCGCGTTTTCCGTACGGCACCTGTCTCGCAAAATTCCATCCATATGGCCTTATGATGGACCACTTAAAACCCTTTCGTGGAGGCCATCTGCCCTTCACTCCGGCCTCTCACCTGAACTCACCTGAACAAACTTAGTTGTTCTGGAATTCCCCTAAACGTTCACCTACTCTCCGCCTGGAATTGCCTGAGCTTACTATAATCCTCAGGATCATTTAATTAGGAAAAGGGTATAATGAGCAAAATAAAGGGAATAATGAGCAAAAAGGGCGATGAAGAGAGGAATAGTTAATGAATACGTAATTACAAATATTTAAAATGAGATGAATTATTGGAAATCTGAGCCGGAGAAAAAATGATTTATAAACAGTTCCAAGAATTAAGGATATTAACTAATTACCGACGAAATTTCGACTCAAGAGATTCAAATTAGACCCCCCACCCCCCCACCCAAAAAAAAAAAAAAAAAAAAAAATCTTGATATGTAGTAAAATCACTTATTATGAATATATGAATAACATTCCTGATTAAATTCACCAGTTCATGGCAAGAATTCACTACCAATTATATGAACTTGGAAAAAAAGAAAATCAACGGAAAGAAAAGTATGAAAAGGGCGGTGTATAAATAATAATGACGATAATAACAGTGATAACAAAAAACAACAATTATAATAATAATGATGATGATAATAACAACAACAACAATAATGATAATAATAATAATAATAATAATAATAATAATAATAATAATAATAATAGTAATATCGACAACAATTATAATGATGATGAAATGGTTATAATATAATCAATATAAGTACAACATAACGACGATAGAATTAATAATAATAATAATAATAATAAAAATAATAATAATAATGGAAGGCGCAGCTTTTCATATATCAATGACGATTATGCAACAACAATGATAACCAAGATTATCAAATTCTGTCGATGACGTTAATGTAATACAAAACATGATGAGCAATAATGCTTATTTTCACCGTGAATCAAACAGACAAGTCACCAAAACGGACAACACAAAACAACATATGCTACCATACTTAAACTTCAATTTATTTTAATATTTTATTTTCCATATGTAAATCTGAACACGCCCCAGGGAACGAAATCTCTTCAGTTAAGTTAAGTTAAGTAAGTTTATTTACCACCCTGGCTATCTGCTCAGGCGTGGGCAATCATGATTACAGTTTTACATATGTCTGACATTGTACAGTAGTCTGTAACTACTGTAGTTGTACAAGGTAAAATATAAATATAAATCATACATCATACAAAAATTATTACTTACATATGCTTTTGCCACTGTGTTTGAATAACACTGTTATTTGCATACGGGAGTTATCACATAGTAAATTTAGGGTATAGTACGAGTATATCTTCCAATGTATCAGATGAAATGAAATATTCACATAGTTCTTTATACCTCATGTTAGGTGGTCTGAAAGGCTGTATCACATGACATTCTGAGATATAGTGCTCAAGCGTTCGTTTGTTTTCTTCGTTACACAGTCTACATCTAGATTCATCTGCACTTCTTGCACCGTGCAGTTGCCAGTACATTCTGTAACCTAAACGTATTCTGGCAAAAACCCACGTCACAATGTCTGGTTTGACTTCGGTGCCACCCATAGGAAGGCTTTGCCATCCCTATACTGATCGTAGTGCCTTATGGTACAGCTTTCAGGCCTTTGAGTGTTAATCAGATCTACTAGTTCTTCCTTATGAGAACATTTCAATATATGTGCAACCCTAGCAAGAGGCATCCCAAGATCTATGTTCACAATATCCTTGCTGCAGGCTTCTTTCGCCAATTTGTCTACGTGGTCGTGCTTGCGTATGCCAACATGAGATGGTATCCATACAAACTGAATGTTGAAATTACGCTCTGTTGCATAGGTTACGTTACGCTTAATGCAACTCACAATTTCTTCATCGCCACCGCTTTGAAAGAATTTAGCGTCCGAAGAGCACTTTGAGAGTCACAGAAAAATACTCCAGAGCCCCTAGACATTAAGAATTCCGTTGCGAGGAGTATACCTGCCAGCTCCGTTTGTGTAGTGCTGGCCCAGTTTTGTATTCTCATATTTACTTGATGTTGTAGTAAGCCATTGTTGTATACAGCGCAAGCACAACCAGCTTTGTATCCAGACTGTACGGATCCGTCGGCGTAACACTCAAATAGCAACATCACCCAAGATTGCAGTGTGTTCCGTTACCCGTTGCTAGCGCAATTTGTTTCAACACACAGTTATGCACTCTGTTTTTTTGTGGCAGACATGTAAGGTGCACGATCAATGTTGAATTTCCATGGTGGAATGGAGCGACCTTTTGGTATTTTACTAATTGGAACATTGAGTTTTATAATGTTCATGGAGATTTTGTGTATCAGAGGGCGCGCGTGTGTGTGATTTGTCACGTCTACTTGCGTGATTTTATGTTGCAGTTGTTTTTGGAAATCTGAGAGATACGAGGGTTCCCTCAGAGCTTTGACCCCAAATATGGTGGAAATAAATATTATTCTATCAGAAATGGATGGTAAGTTTAATTCTGATCTCATGTTTACTATCCTTGCTGTTCTCGGGGCGCCGAGGATAATCCTCATAGCTTCATTTTGCACTACCTCCAAACTACCTATTTCTGATTCCTTACACTGCAACAAGTGCAGTGCATGGTAGTCTACAACTGACCTTATAAAAGCCAAGTAAAACGTCTAGCGAGCTTAACATTGATGCCATGTTCTCTTCCGACAAGAACTTTCAAAGGTTTCAATCTCTCCCAGAGTCTCTTCTTTAGAGAGAGGACCAGGTCTGCATCATTACATTCACCCCGAGATATTTATACTTGTGGCATATGTCAAGCTCTGGTCACCTATGCGAAAAGTGGGTGGGGGTATGATACATGGGTTTAGAGCCATTGTTTCTCAGCGGAAATGACTAATCCACACTCATGTGCTTTGCTGTGATTCTGTCGAGAATTATTTGCATCCTCACTTGTGATGATGCTCTGACGCATATGTCATCAGCATAGCATATAATGGATCACCATCCCCAAGTGGGATATCTGCCACCAGCTTGTGCATGAGGACATTGAACAGCATAGGGCTGAGAAACTCCTCCCTGTGGCGTCCCAAGTTCAAAGACTGTGAAGTGGAACTTCTCACTCCCCTGAACAGGGCACTTGCAGATCTGTTCGAGAGATACATTCTAATCCAGTTCAATATCTTACCCGGATGCCAAAGCTTACTAATTGTTCTAGGATAACTTCTCTGTTTGCAATGTCAAAAGCTGACTTAAGGTCAAGAAAAACAGTGTGCTTCCTGGATTAGAGTGTGAAAAGTACTCTGCAAAGCAATGTTGTGTGCTACGTCCCGATAGAAATCCGTACAGTCTGTGAGATAATTTACCTTGTAACCTGTACCTGAGTCTGTCCCTTCTAGAACTTTGCATACACATGAGGTTAATGAAATTGGTCGGTATTTATCAGTGTTTGATTTCGGTATAGGGATGATTAGACTGCGTGTCCAGGAGCCAGGCAGAATACCTTGTGACAAACTTAACCTGTATAGGTGCAAAAGGGGATTACCAGGTACTGAGCTATAAGGCGGAGGACACTATAGGTAATTCCATCCTCACCTGGGGCGGACGCTTTTCCTTTGATCAGTGCATTGTTTAGTTCCCACTCAGTGATCTCAGCAAAAGTCTGAGGGGTCAGTATCAGAACATCCAATCTCAATGGCAATTTGCGTGCAATTTTAGATTGACTAAGGTGATCCTGAATATTTGTGGGAAGTGAGCTCAATTTGGACGCTCCAGCCCATTGACTAAAGAGCATATCTGCTTCTGTAAGAGGACTATGGAACTGCGGTGTGTTAGTTGGTTTGCCTGAAAGTCGATTAATTTTTTCCAGACCTCCGACATTGAGGTGTTATTGCTAATGATTTGTATGAACTGTTCAAAGTGTTCATTTCTGAAATGAGTTTTTAATTCCCGTAGGTTTTTGTTAGCTTTAAGAAATTCAATAAGGTTGTCACGGGTATTATCCTGCTTGTAGATATCATAAAGCTCCTGAACTCGCTTTTGTTCCCTTAATAATGTAGGGTCACCGACCCACTTAGGTTGTTTGCAGCGTTGTGAGTTGCTGTTCTTGAAGGTTTTCTCTTCAGTCTAAAATGAAGAATGGCGTGTGGATGCCGTAGACTTATTTATATTTCCCGACATCGCCGTACGAACGGAAAATGTCATAAAAGTGTCATAAAATCCAAGGCATATTTGACGCAAAAATTGTCTTATTCTTTAACTATTATTTATATTAGTATTAATTTTCATAGTTATTTATTTTATTAATATTATTTATCTTATTTTTATTTATCTAATTTACATTATTCATTGGTGGTTTAACAATTTTTTTATATACTGGTTATATACTGATATATATAACCAGGTAGCTCCACTTCCATCTATTAAACTCGAAAATGACATTGATTTTTTTTTCCTAAGAGTATTCTGAAGACTATTAAAAGACTGTTTTATCATAGATAAAAAAAGGGAATTTCTGTTTTACTTCTGGTAAATATAACAAAACAGAGTAACTGAAACAAATAATCATATCTCTAGCTATATCTGATACCTCACGGCGCACTCTCATTGGCTAAACGTGGTGACGTCATTAGGTCCACCCCCTTTTCTGACCCCGACAATTTGTGAAGTTCTTATGGTAAGTGTTATTTCAGTGTATTTTCTTTGAAAATGGTTCCGTAATAACAATGGTAAATGAGTGATTGAAAACGAAAAAAAAAAAAATAATAAAATGAAAAAAATTAAAAATTAAAATTTGCAATAAATAAAGGTGATGAGGCGGGGCTTAGCTAGGAAGTTGCCAGCTAGAATTTTAATCAAGTTGGTGTGGTTCTACCGATGTAAAGATACCTTGGTCATCTTTATCAATTGCTTATCAATATCAATTTCAAGAAATATATATTAAGATACTGCGACTGATCAAGACAAGAAAGATTATACCTGCAGTTGTGACTCTGCTAATGCATAATAATAATGGTATTAAAGATAATGATAATAACAATAATGCTAAAAATGATGATGAAGATAACACTAATGATAATAAAAATAATGATACCAATAATAATGATAATAAATATAAGGACGACAATGATAATAACAATGATAATGGTAATAACGACAATGATAATGATGGTGATGATAATGCTCCTGCTGCTGCTGCTGATGATGATGATGATGATAATCACGATACTAACGATAACAATAATAATAATAAGAATAACAGTAATAATAAGAATAACAATAATACTTATAACAATGATAATAACAATACTAATGATAATAATAATAACATTAATGACAATGATGGCAATGATAATGACAACAATAATATTGTGGATGACATAGTAATGATAATAATAGTAGTAGTAGTACTGGCAAAAACAACAACAATAATGATCATAACAATAATAATGTTAACAAATCAGCAACAACAACAAGACACGAACAAAGATAAAAGATAACAATAATATTAATTAGAATAATAACAATAATAATAATGATAATGATGATAATAATAATAATAATCACAATAATGATAATAATGATAACAAAACAACAACAGCAACAACAACAACAACAACAACAATAATAATAATAATAATAATAATGATAATGATAAGAAGAACGCTCATAACAATGATAAAAGTCATAACAATGATAATGATAATAACGGCGATCACGATATTAGTAATAGTAATAACAGTAATGGAAATCGTAATGATAATATCAATAAAAATAACAATAATGATTATGATTATAATAGTGATGATGATAACAATAATGTAATAATAATAATAATAATAACAAACCATGATAATGACAACAATGATAAGAAAGCAATAATGGTAATTATAATAAAAACATAAAAAAATAATGATAAAGATGACAATGATGACGACGATGATGGTGGTGATGATGGTGATGATGATGATGATGATGGTGATGGTGATGGTGATGGTGATGGTGATGGTGATGATGATGATGATGGTGATTATGATGTTTATGTATTAAAAAAAATATTTTGCATGTTCGTTCATTCATTTGTCGAATCATCTATTTTGTTTACTTTGTATTTGTCCCAGTTTTTTGTTTATCAATCTCTCTCGTCGACCTCCCCTCTGTCTCTTTGTATTTTCTTCTGTTTATCCCCTTAACACTCTATCAGAATCTATAATTGCCTGTAATTATAGCCTATCTCTCTCTTTATCTGTCTGTTTATCTGCGTCTGCCCTTCTTCCCCGTTCTCACCGCCCTCCTCTCTCTTTAAAGGCAGGAGGTCTTCCACCCCAGGAATAACTTTTAAACCCAGAGGCACCTTTTGTGAAAAGCTTGCACAACAGAGAAACTGCAATGTCGGTTCCTTAACACACAAATACATGCACCGGGTATACTGAATGTGTGTGTGTGTGTGTGTGTGTGTGTGTGTGGTGTGTGTTGCGTGCGTGCGTGCGTGCGTGTGTGTGTGTGTGTGTGTGTGTGTGTGTGTGTGTGTGTGTGTGTGCATGCACATATATATATATATATATATATATATATATATATATATATATATACATATACATATATGTATATATATAATATCAATATATATATATATATATATATATATATTTATATATACATATACATATACATATATACATATACATATATATGTATATATATATATTTATATACATATGCATATACATATATACATATATATACATATACATATACATACACACACACACACACACACACACACACACACACAACACACAAATATATATATATATATATATTTCTCTTTC
>NC_051401.1:4992964-4997964 GCF_015228065.2 Penaeus monodon
CGCTGATCTGACCCCCAGTCTTCTGCTCTCTCTCCTCTCTCTCTCTCTCTCTCTCTCTCTCTCTCTCTCTCTCTCTCTCTCTCTCTCTCTCTCTCTCTCCCTCTGTCTCTCTCTCTCTCTCTCAAATCACAGCGGTGCCAAAGTTCCGGCCTGCTGCGCCTCGTCCGTATGCGTCCTCCCTCCCTTCTTCGTTTGTTTTCTCGCTCTCCTTCGTCCGCCCGAACGCCATAGTTCACAAAGTCCTCACGCCCCCCCCCCCCCCGCCAGGATACACCCGTCTCGAAAAGGAGGGTGGGTGAGGGTGACGGAGGGTGGGTGAGGGTGACGGAGGGTGGGTGAGGGTGACGGAGGGTGGGGGTGGGGGGGGGGGGCGGAATCGCGTTTTAAGGAGGCGCTGATTGGCTGCGGATTCGTCCTTCTTGAATCTCGAGGGGGAGTTCGTTCGTTCGTGTAATATCGCCCAGAAACCTAACCACGGAAAACCACAAAGCGCCTATTAGTTCGAGCGTCGGCGAGAGGGGGGGGGGAAGGAAAAAAAAAAAAAAGCGAGTCGCGGTTGTTCGTGTTATGCAAGGTATGCGGGATCGTGACACGGCGGCAACTCTGGCGGCCGAGGACGAGCGCCGGACGAGTCCCCTAATAGCCCGTTTTTTTTTTTTCTTTTTCTTTTTGTCATCCCGACGATCCCGTAATAGGAACTAAGTCGGGCGGCCAGGTGTTATGATTGCTGGTTAATTGGCGCTCGCTCATCAGATCCGTTTGTGCTGCGGACGGCGGGGCGATCGAGGGCGACGCGCGGACCCGAGGAGGAACATTAGCGGTGACGACTCTCGCGGAGACCACCAAGGGAGGCGGGTGGGAGGGGCGCGGGGGGGGGAGGGGGCGGCAAGGGGGGAGGAGGGGACGCAGGAGGGGCCGGGGATAAAGGGGGGGGGGAAGGGGCGGCCGAGGGTGTCATTAAATGGCGACACGAGTAAATCATGTCGTCCCGAGCCGTCGTCCGCCATTCTTTGTCCTGTGTGATCGAAGCGGTAAAACCAATTTCGATAATAATATGTCAGTGATTTAAACGCCGGCAGCGCGATGATTTACATACGCAATACGCTCCGCCTCGCAGGGAATACTATAGCAATTTTACTTATGGCATAAAATGATAACGCGCCGCAGATAATGACAGTGAGAATCCATCAGCGCAAAGAAAACATGAACCATTGTAACAACGTAACATGACTTCATCATATTTTAACGATGTAGGCGTCGGAATGCCTTAGTAACAGATTAACAATTCGATCCGGAGAGAACCTGGCAATTTGTGGCATTGTATATGCTAACAATTTAGCCTATAAAATATACACCGCAATTTAGATATGAGATTGTGCTATAGTCTCGCCAACACAAATGGCGATGTTTGAGTCCAATTGAAAAGAAATTAGGCACAGAGGGCCATTCGCATCTCCCATGACGAAGTGGCTATCATTTGTACCGAATTTGTAACATGTCTCAGCCTCGCTCGCCGGAGGAACAGGGGCGCTCTGTTTACAACGCTCGGCCATGCACCTGCGCCCTCATACTTCACTCCCCTCGATCTCCAGAGCTGGAGTTGGCGGACATGTCGCTCACGGGAGATTCGACCTATCATTACGGGACCTTTCAAAGACCGTCGTTTGGAGTCCTCGAACCTCTCCCGCGCGGCATGTCTAATTGCATCGTACACTCCGGGAGTAATTAGTGTCGATGGACGCAGATTTACGTGTGAGCAAAGGGATGCCCCGTGGGATTCTTAGTTTATTGTGGATACAGGCAACTCCGGGGAAAATGTTTGATAGGATCTTTGTATTGTATATACTTATATGCATTCATACATACATACATACACCACACACACACACACACACACACACACACACACACACACACACACACACACAACACACCCCAACAACACACACACAGATATATATATATATATATATATATATATAATATATATATATATATATATATATACATATATATATATATGCACACACATATATATGTAAATATATGTAATATATAAACATATATAACATATGTAAACACAGTAACGTATACACAAAGATGAAAAGGGAAACAGCTACAGTAGAAAAGTTTCATTTTCTACTGTGGATGTTTCCCTTTCCATATGTATGTTATATATATATATATATATATATATATATATATATATATATATAGATATATAAATATACATATAGATACATACATATATATAACATGAATATATGTTTATATACACACATATGTATATATATAAAATATATATATATATATATATATATATATAGACATAGATATGAGATATATATATATATATATTATATATATATATATATATATATAATATATATAATATATATCTATATAATATACTATATATATTATATTATATATATATAACAAATATACACACATATATATATATACAGAAATAACATATACTATATATTATATATATGCTATATATATATATATATATATATATATATTTATATATATAGACACACATATATATATATACGTACATATATACACACACACATACATACATATATACATGCACATATACATACACACACATACGAGTGTAATTTTTTCCTCGTCATCAGCCCCGTTTGGGAATCGCCCGAAAGACGAGGAAATTTAATGATACGATGAAAATGTTTTCATGACAAGGTTAGTGGAGCCCAAGCGGGGTGGGGGGGGGAGGGGGGAGGGGGGGAGTCAGGTGATTCGTTGGGTAAGGAAGCTGTGGGGATGGGGGGGGGTAGGGGGTGGGGGAGGGGGAGTGGGGGCGGAGGATGAGAAAAAAAAGAAGATGGAGAAAGGGATGATAAAAAAAAATGGAAAGAGGATGAAAATAAAACGGAAAAAGATAAGATAAAGATAAGAAATATGCGGAGAGATAAGAAGCATATATAAGATACATATACAGAAAGAAGATATAAAGGGAAATAAATAAAATACATACACGGAAAAAAAAAAAAAACGGAAAAATAAGTATAAATGAAATGCACATAAAGAAAAGATAAAAAGAAAGATAAAATGTAAAAACAAGATACAAATACACAACAAATATAAAAAAAATATATAAATATTACCAAGATACAAATAAAAAAAAAACAGAAATATTTAAATAAAGTACATATAAAGAAAAAAAAAGAAAAAAGAAAAGAAAATACGTATAAACAAGACACAAATACATAAAAGATAAAAAAAAAAAAAAAAACAGAACGATAAGTATAGAGAAAGATTTATTTATTTATTATTATTTATTATTTTTTTTTTTTACAATATGCAAATAAAAGCAGAGGATCTTCACACAAAACGAATCGACAGGGGGCCCTAACAAGCGACTCAGGGGAATTATATGGACGGGAGAAAAATGCCTACTCGGATCTCTGTATCGTATGTACTTACATACATATACACATACATGCATACATATATACATACATACACAAACACACACATCGAAGCGAGGCGACAGGAAGCGGAAGAGAGAGAGAGAGAGCTGGGGAAGGGGTAGAGCAGAGGTTGTGAAGCAGGGGTTGTGGAGCAGAGGTTGTGGAGCAAAAGTTGTGAAGCAGTTGTGGAGCAGAGGTTGTGGAGCTGAAGTTGTGGAGCAGAAGTTGAGGAACAATTGTGAAGTTGAGGTTGTGTAGCAGAGGTTGCAGACCAGAGGCTGTAGAGCAGTTGTAGAAAATAAGTTGTGGAGCAGTTGAGGAGCAGAGGTTATGGAGTAGAAGTTGTAGGGTTGAAACTGTTGAGCAGAAGCAGTAGAGCAGAATCTGTTGAGCTAAAGTTGTAGAGCAGAAGCTGTAGAGCAGAAGCCGTAGAGCTGAAGTTGTAGAGCTATAGCCGTAGAGCAGAGGCCGTAGAACAGAAGTTGTAAAGCAGAAGCGGTAGAGCTGAAGCTATAGAGCAGAGTCCGTAGAGCAGAGTCCGTAGAGCAGAAGCCGTCGAGCAGAGTCCGTAGAGCCGAGGGCGCAGAGCCGACGGCGGAGGCAGCGCCGGGAGCAGGGAATGCCAGCAGCGCCAGCAGCCTCGCCTCCGCGCGGCAGATGGCAGCTCTCAAACCCGGCCTCAGACACTCGGTCCACTGGAAGCAACTTGGGGATTTTCTTCAGTTTTCTTCTTATTTTTTTTTCTTTTTAAGGTTTATACTATTTGTTTTAGGTTTATTATTCATAATTGTTATTTTATATTAATTATTACTGTATTTTCTGTCCTTTTTTTATTTTTTAGTGTTATATATATGAAATATATATGTATATATATATACATATATATATATATATATATATATATATATATATATATATATATATATATATATTATAATCGTAATCACTGTTTTTACGTTTTGTTTTTTATTTGTTTTTTTAACAGCGGTCAAAGTTGACTGAATTCCCGACTAGAATTTTTTATCTGTTTATTTATTTACTTATTTCTGTTATTATTATTATTATTATTATTATTATTATTATTATTATTATTATTATTATCATTATTATTATTATTATTAATTTTTTGTATGTACAAGTTTAACGCATCGATTTCGAAACTTGCAGGAAAAAGATTTTAGAAACGAAAAAAAAAGAAAAGAAAAGAAGAAGAAGAAAAAAAACGAATGAAAATGAAATTAACATCAAAACGAAAATGAAAACGAAATTGAAACAAAAAACAAAAAACAAAACGAAACAACACCAGAAAACAAGGGAGGAAAACAGAGCGTTTCGTTTCCTCGTCCGCGTTAATCAACGAAGGTGCAATTAACGAGCCAAAGACTAAGCAGATGAGGGAGATTCGTTGGCACTTCTGGCAGCACTTTAAAGGTCGGAATCTGCCCTTTCGCCATCGCAAGGCTGTCTGCCATCCCTCGCGTTTTATCTATTATTATTATTATTATTATTATTATTATTATTATATTTTTTCCCCTTTTTTGTACATATCTATTT
>NC_051401.1:5007719-5013683 GCF_015228065.2 Penaeus monodon
AAAAACCAAATTCATTAAAAGATAAATATCTTAAAACCAAATGCCAAAAATGAAGTCAAAAAGGGAAAAATATAATAATAATAAAAATTTAATAATAATAATAATAATAATAATAATAATAATGATAAAACGCGAGGGATGGCAGACAGCCTTGCGATGGCGAAAGGGAGATCGACCTTTAAGTACTCCCAGAAGTGCCAACGAATCTCCCTCATCTGCTTAGTCTTTGGCTCGTTCATTGCACCTTCGTTAATTAACGCGGACGAGGAAACGAAACGCTCTGTTGTCCTCCTTTGTTTTCTGGTCTTGTTTCGTTTTTTTTTTTTTTTTTTTTTTCAATTTCGTTTTCATTTTCGTTTTGATGTTAATTTCATTTTCATTCGTTTTTTTTTTCTTCTTTTTCTTTTCTTTTCTTTTCTTTTTTTTTCGTTTCTAAAATCTTTTTCCTGCAAGTTTCGAAATCGATGCGTTAAACTTGTACATAAAAAAAAAAAAAAAAAAAAAAAAAAAAAAAAAAAAAAAAAAAAAAAAAAAAATAATAATAATAATAACAGAAATAAGTAAATAAATAAACAGATAAAAAATTCTAGTCGGGAATTCAGTCAACTTTGACCGCTGTTAAAAAAGCAAATAAAAAACAAAACGTAAAAACAGTGATTACGATTATATATATATATATATATATATATATATATATATATATATATATATATATATAAAATATAAAAATATATATATAAATATATATATAAATATATATATATATATTATATATAATATATATATTTCATATATACAACACGAAAAAAATAATAATAAAAAAGGACAGAAAATACAGTAATAAATAATATAAAATAACAATTATGAATAATAAACCTAAAACAAATAGTATAAACCTTAAAAAGAAAAAAAATAAGAAGAAAACTGAAGAAAATCCCCAAGTTGTTTCCAGCGGACCGAGTGTCTGAGGCCGGGTTTGAGAGCTGCCATCTGCCGCGCGGAGGCGAGGCTGCTGGCGCTGCTGGCATTCCCTGCTCCCGGCGCTGCCTCCGCCGTCGGCTCTGCGCCCTCGGCTCTACGGACTCTGCTCTACGGACTCTGCTCTACGGACTCTGCTCTACGCCCTCGGCTCTACGGACTCTGCTCTACGGACTCTGCTCTACGCCCTCGGCTCTACGGACTCTGCTCTACGGACTCTGCTCTACGGACTCTGCTCTACGCCCTCTGCTCTACGCCCTCTGCTCTACGGACTCTGCTCTACGGACTCTGCTCTACGGACTCTGCTCTACGCCCTCTGCTCTACGCCCTCTGCTCTACGGACTCTGCTCTACGGACTCTGCTCTACGCCCTCTGCTCTACGGACTCTGCTCTACGGACTCTGCTCTACGGACTCTGCTCTACGCCCTCTGCTCTACGCCCTCTGCTCTACGCCCTCTGCTCTACGGACTCTGCTCTACGCCCTCTGCTCTACGGACTCTGTTCTACGGACTCTGCTCTACGGACTCTGCTCTACGGACTCTGCTCTACGGACTCTGCTCTACGGACTCTGCTCTACGGACTCTGCTCTACGGACTCTGCTCTACGGACTCTGCTCTACGGACTCTGCTCTACGGACTCTGCTCTATGGCTATAGCTCTACAACTGTTCTACAACTTCAGCTCTAGAGCTTCTGCCCTATAACTTCAGCTCTCAGCTCCTGCTCTACAGCTTCAGCACCGTAGCTTAGCTCTACAGCTTCTGCTCTAAAGCTCCTGCTATACAGCTTAAGCTCTATAACTGCAGCTTTACAGCTTCTGCTCTGTAGTTTCAGCTCTACAGCCTCTGCTGTACAGTTCCTGTTGCACAGCTTCTGCTCTACTGTTTCAGCTCTACAGCTAAAGTTCTGCAGCTTCTATTCTACATCTGTCCTACAGCTTCAGCTCTACAACTGCTCTACTGCTTCAGCCCTACAACTTCTGCTCAACAACTGCTTCACAACTTCTTTTCTACAACTGCTTCACAACTTTTGCTCCACAACCTCTGCTCCACAACCCCTGCTTCACAACCTCTGCTCCACAACCCCTGCTTCACAACCTCTGCTCCACAACCCCTGCTCTACCGCTTCCCCCGCTGTCTCTCTCTCTCTCTCTTCCGCTTCCTGTCGCCTCGCTTCGATGTGCGTGTTTGTGTATGTATGTATATATGTATGCATGTATGTTTATATGTATGTATGTATGTAAGTACATACGATACAGAGATCCGAGTGGGCATTTTTCTCCCGTCCATATAATACCCCTGAGTCGCTTGTTAGGGCCCCCTGTCGATTCGTTTTGTGTGAAGATCCTCTGGTTTTATTTGCATATTGTAAAAAAATAATAATAATAATAATAAATAATAATAATAATAATAATAAATAAATAAATTTTTCTCTATACTTATCGTTCTGTTTTTTTTTTTTTTTTTTTTTATCTTTTATGTATTTGTGTCTTGTTTATACGTATTTTCTTTTTTTTTCCCCTTTTTTTTTCCCCTTTAT
Source organism: Penaeus monodon (assembly GCF_015228065.2). Classification (NCBI taxonomy): domain Eukaryota; kingdom Metazoa; phylum Arthropoda; class Malacostraca; order Decapoda; family Penaeidae; genus Penaeus; species Penaeus monodon. The sequence goes on from NC_051401.1 coordinate 5,010,235, forward strand.
GTCTTTTTTATTATTTTTTTTTTTGTTTTTTTTGTTTTTTGGTAAAAATAAAATAAATTTTTTTTTTAAAATTGGGTGTTGTTACCCCCCCTGTTTCTTTTTTAAACCCTCTTTTTTTTTCTTTTAAAAAAAATTTATTTAATTTTTTTTTTTTTTTTTTTTTTCGTTTTTTTTTTTTTTTTTTTTTTTTTTTTTTTTTTTTTTTCGGGTAAATTAAAATTTTTTTTTAATTTTGGTATTTGATCTTTTTTACACCTTTTTATCTTTTTTAGGGCATTTCATTTATTTTTTTTTTTCCGTTTTTTTTTTTTCCTGTATGTTTTTATTTATTTCCCCTTTATTTCTTTTTTGGGTATATGTTCTTATATAGGTTCTTATTTTAATTCTTTTTTATATATTTTTTTTTTATTTTCATTTTTATTTTTTTTTGGTTTTTTTTTTTTTTTTTTATTTTTTAAAATAATTTTAAAAAATATTCCCCCCCCCCTTAAAATTTAATTTATAAAACATTTTAAAAAGGGGGATATAATTTTTTTATTAATTAAATAAAAAAAATTAATTTATTTTTTATTATATTTCCCTTATAATTATTATTTTTGTATTTTATATATTATTTTTTATTTTAAAATAAATAAAATATTTATTATTATTATAATATATATATATATTATATAATATAATATAAAGGGATAGGGGGGGTGGGTTTTTTATTTTTTTTAAAAAAAATTTAAAAAAATTTATTTTTTAAAATAATAAAATTATATATTATTTATATATTTTATATTATTTAATATTTATTCTTATAATAAAATTTAAATATTAATATATATCATTATTTATAATATTATAATTTATATTTTAAATTTTTAATTATTATTATTAAATATATATTATATTATATAAATTTTTTTAATAATAATTATATTTATTATATATAATAATATTATATAATTTTTATATATAAAATAAAAATTATATATATATATTAAATATATTTTTATATATATATTATATACTTTTAAAATTTTTAAAAAAAATTAAAATTTATATATTATATATATATATAGTTATTATAATATATAATAATAATTTTAAAAATTTTATATTATTTATATTTTTTATATTTTATTTATATTATATACTTTATATCTATATTTTTTTATATTTATATATATTTATTATATATTATATATATTTATGATTATATTATATTATATATTATATATATTATCTATATATATATATAATATATTTTAATATATATTTTATAATTTATATATATTATTTTCATATATTATTTTTTTTATATTATTTTTAATATTTTAAAATATATAAAATTTATATTTTATATATTATATATCTATATATATAAAATTATAATATATTTTATATATATATAATTTTTATATTTTATTTTATATATTATTAAATATATATCTTATTATTTATATAAAATTTTTTTTTTTACTTTATATATTATAATACTTTTATAATATATTTATAAATAACATATATTTATTTTTTTAATTTTTCCCTATATATTTATATATTAATATATTTTTATTTTTCTAATTATTTTAAAAATTATACATATTAATGTCAAAATTAGAACATATTGAATAAAATAGACTATAATACTATGTGTGTTAAAAACATATAACATTTTTTTATAATATATGTAATATAAAATATAATATAATATATATATATTATATATATATTATATATATATATATTATAATTATATATGGAAGGGGAAACACCACAGAAAATAAAACTTTTCTACTGTAGCTTTTTCCCTTTTCATCTTTGTGTATACGTTACGTTTTATAATGTTATATATTTTATTTAAATATTTTTTACATTATAGCTATATATAATATTATAATATATATTATTAAAATAATTAATATAATATAAAACATTATTGTGTGTGTGTGGTGTGTGGTGGTGTGGTGTGTGGTGTGGTGTGTGTGTGTGTGTGTGTGTGGGTGGTATTTTGTATGTTTTGGGCTATAAGTAATACATAAAAGACCCCTATCAACATTTTCCCCGGAGTTGCCTTACCACAAAAAACTGAACCCCAGGGGGCATCCCTTTGCTCCACTAAATTGGCCATCGACACTAATTTTTCCCCGGGGAAAGTACGATGAATTAGACATGCCGCGCGGGGGAGGTTGAGGATCAAAAAGACGGTCTTTTTAAAGGTCCCGTAAGATAGGTCGAATCCCCGTGGCGACATGTCCGCCCCCTCCAGCTCTGGGGATCGAGGGGGTGAAGTATGAGGGCGCAGGTGCAGGCCCAGCGTTGTAAAAAAGCGCCCCTGTTCCTCCGGCGAGCGAGGCTGGACAGTTAAAAAATTTGGTAAAAAGGTAGCCCTTTTTTCATGGAGATCAATGGCCCCTCTGTGCCTAATTTCTTTTCAATTGGACTCAAACATCCCATTTTTGGTTTGGGGAGACTATAGCACAATTCATATCTAAATTTGCGGGGTAAATTTTTTAGGTAAATTGTTGCTATACAATGCCACAAATTTCCAGGTTTTTCTCCGGACGAATTTTTATCTGTTACTAAGGCATTCCGACGCCTACACGTTAAAATATATGAAATCATGTTCGTTTTTTTACAATGGGTTTTGTTTTTCTTTGCGCTGTGGTTCTCACTTCATTATTTGCGGGGCGTTTTCATTTTTGCCATAAGTAAATTTTCATAGTTTTTTCCCTGCGAGGCGGGGCGTATTTCGTATGTAAATCATCGCGCTGCCGGCGTTTAAAACACTGACATATTATTATCGAAAATTTGGGTTTTCCGCTTCGATCACACGGACAAAAGGCGGGGCGACGGCTCGGGACGACATGATTTTCTCGTGTCGCCTTTAATGACCCTCGGCCGCCCCTTCCCCCCCCCTTTATCCCGGGCCCCCCCGCGTCCCCCCCCTCCCCCCTTCCCGCCCCCCCCCCTCCCCCCCGCCCCCCCCACCCCCCCCCGGGGGCCCCGGGCCCCCCCCCCCCCCACCCCGCCTCCCCGGGCCAAACGCGAGGGGCGGCCCCCTTCCCCTCATAACCCGGGCCCCCCGCAGCCAACGGGGTCTGGGGTGACAAAAAAAAAAAAAAAAAAAAAACGGGGATTAACCCCCGGGCCGCCCCCGAAGTTTGGGGGCCATCCCGATCCTTTCAAAAAGAAAGCGACCCTTTTTTTTTTTCCTTCCCCCCCCCCGGGCCGCAAAGGGTTTGGGTTTTCCGGGATTTTTGGGGATATTACACGAACGAACGAACTTCCCCCCCCCCCCGGCGACGCCGACCAAAGCGCTTTTTGGGGTTTTCCGTCCCCCACCCCCCCTCCCCGGTCACGCTCCCCCCCTCCGTCCCCTCACCCCCCCCCTCCTTTTCGAACGGGTGTATCCGGAGGGGGGGGGGTGGGGGGAACTTTTAAAAAAAAAAAAGGGGGGG
>NC_051401.1:5013783-5018783 GCF_015228065.2 Penaeus monodon
AAGTGGGGGTTTCTCTAGCTATTTATCTTCTATCTCTTATATTTTGTTTCTCTTGCTCTGTTCTTATGTCCCTCTTCCTCTCTTTCTTTTGTATTATTTTATATATATATATATTATCATATATTTTATCTATCTCCTCCTCCTCCTCATCTCTCCCCTCCATTCTTCCTTTTACTCTCCCTCCCATTCTTCCTCCTCCTCTTCTTTCTTCCTCCTCCCAACCCCTTCGTTCTCCCTTCTCCCTTATCTCAATTCCCTTTCTCTCTCCATCCTTCTCCCCCCCCCCCCTTGCCCCCACATCCTCTTCGCCAGAGACAGTGCCTCCGGTAAGTCAGACTTTGCGTGTATGGCCCGCGGGTTTCGGCGCAGTGAGATATGGGAGCGGGGTATAAGTGGGGGTTTCTCTAGGCTAATTTATCTGTCTATCTGTCTCTATATTTTATTGATTAACTGTGTCTCTGTGTCTGTCTGTCTTCGTTATGTGTCTCGTCCCTCTCTTTCTCTTCCTGCGTACTTATTGTGTTATATATATATATATATATATATATATATATATAAATATATTTTAAATAAATACTATATACTAATATAATATATATAAAATCTATCTAAACTACTATCATCCTATCATCACATCTATCATCATCTACTATCTATCTATCTATCTATCACATTATATGTGATAAACATATAAATAACATATATACTATATATATACTATATACAAATAATATATAGTATATATGTATATATGTATATATGTATATAGTACTGACCACCACACACACACACCACACCACACAACACACACACACACACACACACAACACACACACACACACACCATATATAACATATATATACACCACACATAATAGACACACACACACACACACACACACACACACACACACACACACACACACACACACACACACACACACACACACACACACACACACAGCACCCTCGCCATTACACGGCATCGCCAACTTTTTTTCTTTCTTTCTCCAGAGCCTGAGAATAATAATCATAATTTGCCAATCATTTGCCTAATGCGCTGTTCCCTGGTGCTAAGATAACTTCTGTGACAAAGCAAGGTTTAGACAGGTCAATCTAGTATTAGTGTTGCAAGCGAGGAGATTGCACAAGCAAGATGGGAGTTGATAAGATGCGAAATGATGCTTGGGTGAGGCGCTGTGCAGAGGAAAGCTTCGGGAATCGGACTCGAGTAAGATTGAGTAAATTTTGAGTAAGTTTTTGGAGTACAACTTGAGGAGAGGTTTGGGAATCAGACTTGAGTAAGGCTGAGTAAATTTGGAAGTAAGATTGAGTAAGTTTTGGAGTAAATAAAATGAGGAGAGGTCTGGGAATCGGAATGGAGTAACATTGAGTAAATTCTGGAAATAAGATTTTGAGTAAGTTTTGGAGTAAAACTGGAGAGAGGTCTGGGGTTTAGACTTGAGGAAGCCTTGAGTAAGCCTTGAATCATTTTAGCAGTAAAAGTTGAGTATGTTTTGGAGTAAGAAAGATGAGAGGAATCAGTTTGGAAATAAGAAAGTAAAACAAAGTAAGCTTAATATTGAAACTTGACATATAAAAACGGAATAAGTTTATAAATATGTCAGATTCCTTTGGGTTAAAACTGACCAAGTTTGGAAGTGAACCTGGACGTATTTGGGAGTAAGACGTAGTAAAATTTGTGATAAAACAGAGGATTATTCGACGGAAAAAGAGGAAGTTTTGAGGGAAATCCGAGTAAGACTAAATTTGGAAATAAAATAGAGAAAAAGGCAGTAACATGAACAAGAAAGACTGACTAAGCTTGGAGATAAAGAAAGACTGACTAAGAAAGACTGACTAAAAACGAAATAAAGAAAGACTGACTAAAAATAAAGAAAGATTGACTAAAGAAGTGACTAAACTGACTAAAAATAAAGAAAGACTGACTAAGCTTGGAGATAAAGCTAAGTGGAAAAGACTGCGTAAGTTTTGGAATGTAGAATGAAGAGGAAATATGCAGTAATTTTAGTAATAAGATTAAGTAAAACCAGATTATTTCACACACACACACACACACACACACACACACACACACACACACACACACACACACACACACACACACACACACACACACACACACACACACACACACACACACACACACACACACACAATATATATATATATAATATATACGTTATTAGATTATGTCAGCTAAGCTCAGAGTGTGGTTATTCTAATTAATTTGAAAAACTATATGACGTAATTACTTAAAGCATTCTTAGTTTCTCTGTTGCTAAATCTATGTTACATATTCTTACTAAATGTCCCAAATATGATAATTGTATTATTTGCATATGTGTTTTATCTTTTATTCTGTCTTTCTGTCTGTCTGTCTCTCTCTTTCTTTCTTTCTTTCTCTCTCTCTCTCTCTCTTTTTCTTTCTTTCTTCCTTTCATCCTCCCCCCCCCCCTCTCTCTCTCTCTCTCTCTCTCTCTCTCTCTCTCTCTCTCTCTCTCTCTCTCTCTCTCTCTCTCTCTCTCTCTCTCTCTCTCTCTCTCTTCCTGCTTTTGTCTTTTATTTCCGCTCTCTCTTTGTCTCTCCTGTTTATCTATCTATTCAGCACTCTACATCTTGTGGAAGAGGAGGCAGAGAGAGAGAGGATAACGAGGATGAGAAAATGGGGATAGCAGAAAATAAAGAGAGGAGAGGATAAAGAAGGAAAAATAGGATAAGAACGGAGAGGATACGGAGGAGAGAGAAAATAAGGAGGAAAGAAAGGATAAGGAGGAGGGAGAGGACAAAGAGGAGGAAGAGGATAAGGATAAGGAAGAGGGGGGAGGATAAAGAGGAAAGAGAGGACAAAGAGGAAGGAGACGATAAGGATAAGGAGAAGGAGAAGAAAAAAGAAGAAAGCGAGGACAAAGAGAAAAGATACGATAAGGAGAAGGGAAAAGATTAAAATCGGGGGACAAAGAAACACTGAAAATAAGAATCAGGAAAGGGTAAGGCGTCGAGTGAAACGCCGCACGTCGCACGCTAACGCCAGGCTCAGCATCTGTCTCGCCGGTGCCTTTACAGACCCTTACGACACCTGCTTGATAACAGCTGTTCCCACTGCTACGAGATCCAGGTTATGATGTGTGTCTGGTGTTAATGCCGGTGTTTCCGAAAGCAATGATGAACACGATTGGGATCGGTAACACTGGGTAATGGCGGCTTTAAAAGATGCTATTTGCAAGCGCGGATGCAACCGGAGATATTTTATGTAATGGAAAGAGTCTAAGTAAGGAATCCCAGCGCATAGTCATTCAATGTTTTTTTTTCGCTTCTGTCCTATTTTCTTTTCTTCTTATTTTTTCTCTTTTCGTCTTTATCCTCATTTCCTATTTTTCTTTCTTTTCTTCTACTTCTTCTTCTTCTTTTCTTCTCCTATCTTCATAAACCTCTTTTCCTATTTTCCTCCCTCCCTCTTCTTCTTCATCCCCTTCCTCCCTTTCATCATAATTTCTTTCTCGTACGTGGATAGACTCACAAAGGGCCGGAGCATTTATATTCATAAGGGCTATTTCCCTGTTATATCTGATAATCATCCTCGCAATCACAGTATCGCAAGCTGTCCGGGAGAGATAATGCTGTTGGTGGCTCACGCGGAAGGTATGTGTGTGTGTTATCATTATATTATCGTTGTTGGTGTTGTTATTACTATTATCATTATTACTTTTATTACTGTTATTGTCATTGTTATTGTTATTGTTATTGTTGTTATTATTATTATTATCATTATCTCATTATTATTAATAATATTTTATTATTATTTTCATTATTATTATTATTATCATTATTATTATCATTATTGTTGTTGTTGTTATTATTATAATCCTTATCATCATGAATCTTACCATTATCATTGTTATAATTATTATCATTATTATCTATCATCACACATATCATTATTTGATTTTATTATATCTCTCATACTTACATTCACTATGTTATAATATTATCATTATTCATTATCATCAACTTCCATCATATTATCTTTTAACTCTCATTATATCCAGTTATATAAATATATATTGCATAGTATAACGTTTTCATAATATCATAAACCATTAATTCAGTTAAATAGTAGTAATATAATAGTAGTACAGAGACTAGTAGTAGTAGAAATAACAGCTGTAAAAGTAGTAATAATAATAGTAGTAGCAGAGGTACTAGTAGAAATAGTAGTAGCAGTAGCAGCAGCAACTGTAGTAGTAGTAATAGTAGTAGTAATAGTAGTAGCAGTAGATAGCAGTAGTATAGTAGTAGAGTAGAAGCAGTAGGTAGAAGGTAGGTAGTAAGTACTACTACTAGTAGTAGTAGAAGTAGCAGTAGTAGTAGTAGTAGCAGTAATATTAGCAGAAGTAAGACTGTATTACACAAAATAATCAACACTGAAAAACAAACCCTGTAGGCTCAGCAAGTATCAATACATCGTACCCAAATTATACATATACGTTTAGTGACCTACGTGGCCGTGCAATTGAAGGCTTGCAAGAAAATATGCAGGTGGGTGGAAACGACCCCGATATTAGAATCACCTCTGAACCCTCGGCTGTGGTGGGCGGCGAGCGAGGAAGTGCGGGTGACAAGCGCCCGGGCGGGGCCTTCCTGCAAACCAGGATAGGGATAGAGAAGTGTGTATGTGTATATGTATACAACATGTATATGTATGTAGATATATAGATAGATAGATATACATATATGTATAGATATATAGATATTTGTATATGTATATATATATATATATATATATATATATATATATATATATATATATATAATATTATATTATATATAATATATAATATATAATATGTAATATATAATATATATATATATATATTATATATATACTATATATATATATATATATGTATATATATATATATGTATATATATATATATAGATGTGTGTATATAGATGTGTGTGTGTGTGTGTGTGTGTG
>NC_051401.1:5023783-5026283 GCF_015228065.2 Penaeus monodon
TGACAAAGAGTAACATGTGCTTGTTGATAATAAGTATCATTACAGTTTACAATGACAAAAAATAATAATAATAAAAATAATAATAAATAATAATTAATAATAATAATAATAATAATAATAATAAATAAATAATAATAATAATAATAAATAAATAAATAAATACATCTCTCCTGAGAAAATATCATAACCGGAAATAAACTCTTTATGCAATTCATCTTCTTCATTTATTTATAATTCACTTATTCATTTAGTTTTTTGTTTGACTTCGTTTAGGTGAAAAATCACTCGCTCCCCTGGCTATACATCTGACGTCCAATATTTCGAGAAAAGACGTGTAAAAAAAAAAAAAAACTATAATTTTTTTATATAAAAAAATAAAAATGTGTTTGTAGTAAAAGCCTACTTTAAAACAGGATACAAGCATGTCAAGAGATCTTATTTTGCTTGTGAAACCTGCTTATTTTGGCGCGAGAAGGATTATCGATTAACTTTTTCTTGTATTTCAAACACTGTGGATCCTGTATTTATCACCTCGATTTTCTTTGTTTTTGGTAACAAGCGTTTCGCCTCTAGCTTACCCGGTCGTTTGAAGCAGGAATCGATATATAAATACCTTCCAATTTAAAGAGAGAGAAAAAATCATCTGTCATTGAAATCCCTGTGTAAACCGCTCAGAGCAACCCTCTTAGTACGGTAAAGACGATAATATCTTTGCAAGAAGTTCCTGTTTTGTGATAAACTCTTGAGGAAAACGGGCTGTCATCTCCAAAGCCCATTTCGAACCTCTTTTTTTTTTTTCCTCTCTTCAATACGGTTAAACTACACCCGAGCTAACTCCCTAACGCGGTAATTTCGAACCGGATTTTGCCCCTTCGCGTAGGGTATGCTCGTGTCCGTCCATCTCCGGGGGCCGACGCCGCAGGCAAGATAGGGGGGCTGGATACCACGATTCTCTGCTCAGTCATGTACCTCACGCGTTCAGGCTACATTCCACCTTGATTACCGAAGCCTGACCCGTGATTAAGTCCATACCGACTGAGATTGGCGACGGGGAGCTCTCCGGGTACCTGGCTGTGATAATTAGGCTTTCTACAGATTGGTGATTGGGTGATTTTCCGCGCTTGATTTCACGATTGTCAAATAGAGTAATGTCATGATTGAATCTGGCCGGTGGGGAGGAGACAGGGAGAGGACCGAGGTCGCATGCAAGCACGTCGTAGCTAGAATGGATCCATAAAATCCACTCTTTGGTCCCCATCATCAGCGACTGCCTCAAGCGGATCCAGAAAAAGTTGTACGTCATCTGTTGCGTGCGATCGTCAATGTCCCATCGATTCTGGTGGCAGTTCTGGTGCTGAGATTAGGATCTTTGTTTTCTTTGTATTTACTTATATTCGTCTAGAGTTATTTAGCCATTATTGCGTAGATTATATATTTTTAAACGATTGATTATGAAGCATTTAAAGGGCGTACTTCTTGCAATCGACAATGAGAGAATCCGGTAGCGAAATCCGATGATTTTTCATATTACTTTTGCGATGACATTCCCGATAACCTTCACCAAGATTCAAGACTATCGCAACGAGCACAAAACAGACAAGAAGAGAATAGAAAAAAGAAAAAGAAAAAAAACTGTATAATACTTCTAAAAAGAAGAAAATAAGAAAACGATAAAAAAAATCAGCGCTTCAAAATACACTACTAAAATAGCAAAGAAAGAAAAAAATCAAAATTCAACAACACACAAATAATAATAATAAATAACAATAAAATAAAGAAGAGAGGAAAAAAAATCTTAAGCACATCAAAATTCAATCTTAAGAGAGAGAGAGAGAGAGAGAGAGAGAGAGAGAGAGAGAGAGAGAGAGAGAGAGAGAGAGAGAGAGAGAGAGAGAGAGAGAGAGAGAGAGAGAGAGAGAGAGATAGAGAGACAGAAAGAGAGAGAGAGAGAGAGAGAGAAATATCATGAGTACACAGCCTCGCGACTCGCCGAAACGAACCATCGAACCACCCGACCACGCGAACCCCGCCTCTGGACCATCGCTAACGTCAACCCCATACACAAGGCATAAAAAGCAACCAGTGTAGACAGGCAAGTGACTGGTCCTTCATTAGAGAGGGTGGATGTGGGTTCTCCTCAGCCCCCCCCAGCCCTCCCCTTCCCTCGCACGGACACGGACGAAGGAGCGGGGCGAGGCAAATCGGCGTTTCGCGAACTCGATGCAAGGATTCGGAGATTTTTAAGTTTATAAGAGAACGTGGAAGGATCCTTTGCTAAGGGTGGGCTGGTATTTCAGTTTTTTTTTTTTTTCCTGAGGGAAATTTTATATATGTATATACACACACACATAAGTGTGTTTGTGTGCGCGTTCGTGTATTTATGTATATATATGTATATATGTGCATATATATCTAAATATATGTATATCATATAAATATATATATACATATATTTACACAATTATACATACATATAATACACAAACACATATGTACACAC
>NC_051401.1:5031782-5036782 GCF_015228065.2 Penaeus monodon
CCTACCCCACCGGGGCCCCAAAACCCACCCCAAAACCCCCCCCCTCCCCCCCCCAGCTAGCAGTTTCGGCGGAGCTGCAACGTTCCCGGAGGCACCCCCCCCGGGAGCCTTTTCCCATATCAGCGCACAGAGGAATGCCCAAAAACGCGTCAGTGCGAGTTGCTCCATCGAGCCACGAGCGGACACGGCGCTCCGCCACATCCACCCAAGGGCCCAAAAACCTGTCCGCGGAACCCCCGGCCGCTGCCGCTGCGTCGGCCGATAGGGTCGCCGCCGCACAGGGTACACGGGGTACAGCGGCGAGTACAGAGGGTACGGCGAATGCATGGAGCGCCGGAGCAGCGGTGGCGCGGCGGTGGGGGGGTACACAGCTGGCACTGGGTCATGCAGGGCATCGCCGCCGCGGGGGCACGACGCCGAGGGAGGAGCGAGGGGCACGGCGCCTCCGCCGCCCTCGGGGGAAGAGCCTGGCCTGCCCTCGGCCTGCCCTCGGCCTGCCCTCGGGCCTGCCCTCGGCCTGCCCGTCGCTCAGCCTTCCGTCTGGCAATCCCATCCCCCCCAAACCATCCATAAAACCTTTTCACATACCATCATTTACCACACCCACCACCCTATCCACCACCTTTTCCTATCATCCACCATCCACTATCCATCCACCCACTTTCCACCCACCCCTCATCCTCCAACCTACTATCATAACCTACCCCCCCCTATTCCATCCACCGTCCCTTCCACCCAACCCCCCACCATCCAACCCCGTCTCCCACCCACCCACCCACCTATCCATTCATCCATCCAGCCAAAAATCCACCCACCCTCCCACCCATCCATCCATTCCACACCCCACCCACCTATCCACCCACCCACCCAATCCACCCCACCCCCCCATACCCATCCTTTCCCCCAACCTATCCACCCCCACCACCCAAACACCCCTCATGCAATCATTACGTTTCTTGTTCTCCATAAACCAAACCACTTTATAATTCCCACTTTCTCGTGCCAACCTGCAAAAGTCATCACCTAATAACCACACACTCACCATGTAATCACCACACACACCCTTACAGTCGTCATCACAGTCATCAACCACAGCTGTCAAAATGTTCGGGACAACAACCATAGTCTTGGCCACCGTCGTCATCATAACTGTCACCATAAACAAACCCACAATCTCCTCTTTAACCATCGCCACGCATCATAATTATGACAATAATAATAATAATAATGATAATAATAATACCCTACGACCCTACTGATCGCATCTCAACCACAGCAACTACACCCTCCGCCACAACCACACTTCTCACTTCAACCCACCCTTAAGCCCCCCCCCTATACCATCCTCCCCCCCCACCCCACCCACTCTATTCGAACCACTCTAACCCCACACCTCCCCCCAACCCCAACCCCCCACCCTCTACACCCCCACCACCACCTCCCCGCTACCCACCGCTGCCACCAAACACCCGGGGCGGACAGGTGTTCCCCGAAACTCATCACTATGCTGCAGTACCAACACGGGGGAGACACGCTGAGTACCAATGTTCTTCGGGTCCACGCGGGAAGAAGTTCCTGAGACCGCTGGAGAGAAAGAAAAGAAAAAAGAGGAGAGGAAGAGAGGGGAGGGGAAGAGGGGAAGGGGAGAGGGAGAAAGTGGGAAAGGGAGAAAATAGAGGGAAGAGGGAGATGATAGTATATCTACATATATTTTGGTATTATGTATATATATATATATATATAGTATATATATATATATATATTTTATAATATAACATGTATGTATATATGTATATATATATAAATCATGTATATATACAATATATATTATATTATATATATAAATATATATATATATATATGTGTGTGTGTGTGTGTGTGTGTGTGTGTGTGTGTGTGTGTGTGTAAAAGAGAGAGAGAGTCTTTCTGTCGTGGGAACCGAGATTTTCAGGGGAGCAAAGACACATACCAATTCTCTTCCCTTTTTTTTTTTTTTTTTTTTGGTGTGTGTGTGTATCTAAGAGGCGGTTTATAGTTGAAATAAGGGCATCTGTCCTTAATAGCGTCTGGGGTCAACATTCCATCGCAAGGAACTTTATTTGGGGTCTGGTAATCTTTATAACAATGATGATGATAATAATAATGATAATCATCATAATAATGACATCAATAATGGTGATAATAATAATATTGATGATAATGACAACAATACTAATATAAATAATAATAATGGTGGTGATAATAATAATGATAATAATAATAATAATAATAATAATAATAATAATAACAATAATCATCATCATCATCATTATAATGATAATGATAATAATAAAAGTTAGGATAAATATCACAATAATAATAACAACGATGATAATAATAACAAGAGTAAAACTAATACTAGGAACTATAATATTGAGAATGAGAATAATAGTGATGATAATAATAATAATAATGATAATAATAATAATAATAATAACAACAATAATAATAATAATGAAAATGATAATAATTATAACAGTGATAATAATAATAATAATAATGATAATGATAACAATAATAAAATTATAATAACAATAATAACAACTATAATAATATGATAATAATAATGATAATAAAGATCATAATAATATCATCAAGGGCAAGAACAATAACAAAAACAATAATAATAAATATAATTTAAAAAATCATTAAAAAATTAATACTATTCCTGCAACTACTACTACTAATATTAATAATATCAACAATGATAATAATAGTGATAATGATAATAATGACAGTAATAACAATGATAATAGAAGTAAAGGTAATGATAAAATAAAAATGATAATGATAACAGTAATAATAATAATTGATAATAAGAATACTACTAATAATGATACTAGTAACAATGATAATAATAAAATAATATTAAAAAAATAATAATAATAATAGTAGTAGTAGTAATAATAATAACAACAATAATAACTAACAAAAATATCAATAACAATAAAAAATAACAACAACAATGATACTATAACAACAACAACAACAATAATTCGAATGACAGTAACGCTAAAACTGATAACAGTAATCATGATAATGATAAAATTCCCACGAACTTTTAAAAGAGCAAGAGCGAGCGGCGCTATGAAAGGCCTTAGTTCATGACCTCTGAAGAAAGATACGAGCGATCAGTAAAGGTCATGCGATGTAGGTTAGGTCAGGCCCAGTGGAGAGACACCTTGATTGCTGGGTGCGACGCAAAACCTTACGTGTGATTGGAAATAGGTGATGAAAAAAAAGGAAAGAGAGAGAGAGGGGAGAAGAGTGAGAGGGAGGGAGAGCGAGAGGGAGGGAGAGGGGAGGGGGGGGGAGGGAGAGGGAGGGAGGAGGGAGGGGGAGAGAGAGAGAGAGAGTGAGTGAGGAGAGAGAGAGAGAAGAGAGAGAGAGAGAGAGAGAGAGAGAGAGAGAGAGAGAGACACAGAAGAGAGAGAAGAGAGAAGAGAAGAGAGAGATGAAGAAAAAAAAGAAAAATCTAAATAAACACAGAGGAAGAAATATCAACTGTCTTGTAACGAGAGTAGCTGTAACAGGAGTGGCGGAATAGTAGGTAGATCAGCAGCTGTAGGAGGACCAGAGAGTAGCAATGTCAGCTGTAGGAGGACCAAGAAAATAGCAATTCCTGTAGGAGGACCAGAAATAGCAGTGTCAGCTGTAGGAGGACCAGGAGAAGTAGCAATGTCAGCTGTAGGAGGACCAGGAGAAGTAGCAATGTCAGCTGTAGGAGGACCAGGAGAAGTAGCAATGTCAGCTGTAGGAGGACCAGGAGAAGTAGCAATGTCAGCTGTAGGAGGCCCAGGAGAAGTAGCAATGTCAGCTGTAGGAGGACCAGGAGAATACCATGTCAGCTGTAGGAGGACCAGAGAAGTACCACTGTCAGCTGTAGGAGGACCAGGAGAAGTAGCAATGTCAGCTGTAGGAGGACCAGAAGTAGCAATGTCAGCTGTAGGAGGACCAGAAATACCACTGTCAGCTGTAGGAGGACCAGGAGAAGTAGCAATGTCAGCTGTAGGAGGACCAGAAGTAGCAATGTCAGCTGTAGGAGGACCAGAAGTAGCAATGTCAGCTGTAGGAGGCCCGAGAAGTAGCAATGTCAGCTGTAGGAGGACCAGGAGAAGTAGCAATGTCAGCTGTAGTAGGGGACCAGAAATAGCAATGTCAGCTGTAGGAGGACCAGAGAAGTAGCAATGTCAGCTGTAGGAGGACCAGGAGAAGTAGCAATGTCAGCTGTAGGAGGACCAGAAGTAGCAATGTCAGCTGTAGGAGGACCAGAGAAGTAGCAATGTCAGCTGTAGGAGGACCAGAAATACCACTGTCAGCTGTAGGAGGACCAGAAGTAGCAATGTCAGCTGTGGGGAAGACCTAGGAGAAGTAGCATGTCCCCCAGCTGTAGGAGGACCAGGAGAAGTAGCAATGTCAGCTGTAGGAGGACCAGGAGAAGTAGCAATGTCAGCTGTAGGAGGACCAGGAGAAGTAGCAAGTCAGCTGTAGGAGGACCAGAAATACCACTGTCAGCTGTAGGAGGACCAGGAGAAGTAGCAATGTCAGCTGTAGGAGGACCAGAAGTAGCAATGTCAGCTGTAGGAGGACCAGAAGTAGCAATGTCAGCTGTAGGAGGACCAGAAATACCACTGTCAGCTGTAGGAGGACCAGGAGAAGTAGCAATGTCAGCTGTAGGAGGACCAGAAATACCACTGTCAGCTGTAGGAGGACCAGAAGTAGCAATGTCAGCTGTAGGAGGACCAGAAGTAGCAATGTCAGCTGTAGGAGGACCAGGAGAAGTAGCAATGTCAGCTGTAGGAGGACCAGGAGAAGTAGCAATGTCAGCTGTAGGAGGACCAGAAGTAGCAATGTCAGCTGTAGGAGGACCAGGAGAAGTAGCAATGTCAGCTGTAGGAGGCCCAGGAGAAGTAGAAATGCCCAGCTGTAGGAGGACCAGGAGAAGTAGCAATGTCAGCTGT
>NC_051401.1:5046782-5061665 GCF_015228065.2 Penaeus monodon
GTCTTGATGAAGCCTCGGTCCTGATTAAGCCTTGGTCTTGATGAAGCCTCGGTCTTGGTGAAGCCATGGTCCTGATGAAGCCTTGGTCCTGATGAAGCCATGGTCCTGATTAAGCCTTGGTCCTGATGAAGCCATGGTCCTGATGAAGCCTTGGTCCTGATGAAGCCATGGCCCTGATTAAGCCTTGGTCCTGATGAAGCCTTGGTCCTGATGAAGCCTTGGTCCTGATTAAGCCTTGGTCCTGATTAAGCCTTGGTCCTAATGAAGCCATGGTCCTGATGAAGCCTTGGTCCTGATGAAGCCATGGCCCTGATTAAGCCTCGGTCTTGATGAAGCCATGGTCCTGATGAAGCCTTGGTCCTGATGAAGCCTTGGTCCTGATGAAGCCTTGGTCCTGATGAAGCCTTGGTCCTGATGAAGCCATGGTCCTGATGAAGCCTTGGTCCTGATGAAGCCTCGGTCTTGATGAAGCCTTGGTCCTGATGAAGCCATGGTCCTGATTAAGCCTTGGTCCTGATGAAGCCTTGGTCCTGATTAAGCCTTGGTCCTGATGAAGCCACAAGGAGAAGGAGGGAAGGAGGAGAGGGAGGGAAGGAGAGGGAGAGGAAGAGGGAGAGGGAGAGATGATTCGCTTTCTTCTATTTCTCCTTTTTCTTCCTTCTTTCCTCCCTCCTTGCTCTCCTCCCGTTTTTCCTCTTCCCCTTTCCTTCCCCTTCTCTTCCCTTTATCCTTCCTCTTCCCCTTCCTCTTTATTCCTCTTCTCCCCTTCCCCCTCCTCTCTCATTCCCTCTCCTTTCTACCAACCTCTCCCCTTCCTCCCCACCCCATCCCCTTCCCCCCTCCTTCCCCTTCCTCCTCCCTCCCTTCCCCTACTCCACCAGTCCCTCCTCACTCCTATCCTCCTCTCTCTCTCCCTCCTATAATCCCCCCTCCCTCCCTCCCTCCCACCACCCCCCTCCACCTCCCCCTCTCTTCCTCCCTCCCATCACCCCCCCCCCTCCCCCCTCCCATCACCCCCTCCACTCCCCCCTCCCTTCCTCCCTCCCATCACCTCCCCCCCTCCACTCCCCCTTCCCTCCCTTCCTCCCATAATCCCCTCCCTCCCTCCCATCACCCCCTCCACTCCCCCTCCCCCACATCCACTGCTCGGGATGTTTGTAATACCATCAGTCGGGCATCATCGAGTCCCAGTTCGCATGATAAGCAGAGACCCTGTGAACTCCTGGGAAAACCACTCCTTAGGATCAGGCCAAGGGAGGGGACCTTTCCCGTCCCACTCCTTCGTCTCCTTCCTTTTCCTGATATTCGCTCGTTCGAGGAGTTCGTTCTTTCCCTCTCTCTTTCTCTTTCTCTCTCTCTCCCTCTCTCTCTCTTTCGTCTCCTTCTCCCTTTTTCTTTCTTGTTTCGTTCTCCCTCTCTTTCTCGTCTCCCTCTCCCCTTCTCCCTCTCCTTTTCCTTCTCCCTCTCCCTCTCCCCTTCCTTTATCTCTTCTCTCTCCCTCGCCAAGCTTTCTTTCTTTAATATTTCTCTTTACCTCGTTTATCCACTATTATCCTCTCTCCTCCCCTACACTTCTCCCTCTACTATTTGCTTGTCTCTCCCCTCCCCCCATCTTTCTCCTAATTTCTTCCTCTCTCAATCCTTCCCTTCCTTTTCTTATCCCCCCCACTCTATGCCCCTATTATCCGCATCTCTCCCACTTCCCCTCCTCTCCCTGTTCTTCCCTTTTTATCTACGATTCCACAGGTCATGGTGGATGGGAGGGAAAGGGGGAAGAGGGAGAGGAGAGGATGAAAGAGGGAGAAAATGGTGAGAAAGGGAAGGGAGGGAGAAGAGGAAGAGGAAGAAAAAGGGAAGGGAGGAAGAGGAAGAGAAAGGGAAGAGGAAGAGAAAAGGAGGAAGAGGAGGAAAAGATAGAGAAAGGTAAGAGGGGAAGAGGAAGAGAGAAGAAAGGGAGGAAGGGGTAGGGGGATAAGGGAGGAAGAGGAAAGAAGGAGAAACAGAGGGAGGAAAGAAAGAGGAAGAAGAAAGGAGATGAAGGGAGAAGGAAAAAAAAAAGAGGAAGATAGAAGGAGGTGAAAGGGAGAAGCAGAAAGATTTTTAAAAATAAGAACAAGAAAATAAGAAAGACCAAGAAGGAAAATAATATAAGAAACAGAATGAAGGGAAAGGAAGAGAGGAGGAATCTCGAATCCACAACATCCTGAAATCCTCACTCTTCCTCGTTCCTCCCTCCCCCCTCCCCCCTCACACTCTCCTTCCTCGTTCCTCCCTCCCCCTTCCCCTCCCCTCCCTTCCTCACACTCTCCTTCCTCGTTCCTCCCTCCCCCCTCCCCCCTCACACTCTCCTTCCTCATTCCTCCCTCCCCCTTCCCCTCCCCTCCCTTCCTCACACTCTCCTTCCTCGTTCCTCCCTCCTCCTCCTCCCCCTGACACACTCCTCCCCCCCCCCCCCGCCTCTTCGCATGCCCGCAGCCCCGCAGGAGTACGAGCTGTGCCAAGGCGCGCCCCGTCACCTTGTCCTCATACCCGGAGACCCTGGCGGGGTACTCGCGACTGAAGGGCGAGTCGGCTGGCAGCGAGAGATTTTTCTTTTCTATCCGTTTATCTTTCTTTTTTTTAGTTTGTTATTCTTTATTTATGATGGATTTGTTAATATATATTTTTTTATTTTACATAAAAAAAAAATCTGTATTTCTATATATATATTTATGTATTTGTTTTTGTTGTTGTTTTTTCTTTTCTTTTTTCTTTATTGTTTACTTGTTTACTTTAATCGTTATGAATCCTAATCATTGTCGCAATCACTATCATTATTATGTTTGTTAATATTATCCATATGATTATTATTATTGTTGCTACTGTTTCTTTTTTATCATTATCCTCATTCTCTTTATCATTACTACTATCTTTATTTTTATGATTAACTTTATCAATACCTTTGCTCATGTCTTTATCATCATCATCATTATTATAATTATGCATTCGTTTTTTTTTTTCTTTTTTTTGGGGGGGTGGGGGGTGGGGGGGAGGCATATCAGTAGCACGAAAAGTTACTGGTGGATTGTGATGAAATCTTATGGGTGGATTGTCTATGGCAGTAGACCAGGGAATTAGAAAGTGTATTTTGAAACTTTTTTTATTTTATTTTTTACATTTCTCTCCCTTTCTTCCTTTATTTCGTTCTTTCTTCCGTTCTCTCTATCATTGTATATGTATATATATGTGCGTGCTTGCGTGTGCGTGCACGTCCGTGTGAGTGTGAGTGTGTGTGTGTATATATTTGTGTGTGTGTGTGTGTGTGGTGTGTGTGTGTGTGTGTGTGTGTGTGTGTGTGTGTGTGTGTGTGTGTGTGTGTGTGGTGTGTGTGTGTGTGCGTGTGTGTGTGTGTGTGTTGGTATGTCATTGCCTGTCACTGAGAATCAAGAATGATAACGCAGTAAAATACCCCCCCCCCCTCCAACCCACACATCTCCCCTCCCCCCACTCCCCCTTTCCTATTCCAACCTTCTCCCTCCCCCCTCCCCCCTCTGCCTTCACCATCTCCTCCCTCACCCCCCCCCCACCTTTCCTCTCACCTCCTCTTCCCTCTCCCACCCCTCCCCCTCCCCCTATCTTCCCTCCCATCTCCCCCCTCCCTCTCCCCCTCCCTCTCACACCCCCTCCCCTCACCTTCCCTCCCACTACCTCTTCCCTTTCACCCCTCCTCTCCCTCCTTCTCACACCCCCTCCCCCCTTCCTTCTCACACACCCTCCCCCCACCCTTTCACAAAAAAAAAAAAAAAAAAAAAAAAAAAAAAAAAAAAAAAAAAAAAAAAAATCACAAGCTAACAATAACAATAAATCGAAGGAGATAGAAAATAAATAAATAAATAAATAAGAAAAAGAAAAAAAAGAAAAATAATAAATAAACGACCACGACAACTAATAACAAATAATAATCATAATAAATCGCATAATAATAAAAAATAATAATAATAAATCGAACGTGATAAAAAAATATATATATATAATTATAATAATAACGAATAAATAATCATAATCATAATTAATCGAATGATGACGATGACGATGACGATGACGATGACGATGACGATGACGATGACGATGACGATGACGATGATGATGATGATGATGATGATGATGATGACGATGATGACGATGACGATGACGATGACGATGATGACGATGACGATGATGATGATGATGATGATGATGACGATGACGATGACGATGACGATGATGATGATGATGACGATGACGACGACGATGATAATAATAAAAACAAACAAACAAAATAATAACAAACCTACCGTGATACAAAAAAGGCAAACAAACAAACAAACGAATAAACAAGAAAACAAAAAAATATTCCCACCGCAGCGACAAATCCCCATGAAGACAACAACGAAAAATAACCTTCATCAGGCTCCCTCCTGAAGGCACCGCCGTCCGAGGAGGCGAGTGTCGCTGGGCCGTCACGGGAAGCCATGACGAAGGGGTTTCCTGGGGTTTCCTAAGGTTTCCTGAGGTTTCTTGGGGATGTTGTTGTTTGTTTTTCTTTGTTTTGTTTTGTTTTTTGTTTGTATTTTGTTGTTCTTTATCTTCTTCTCTCTCTTTTTTTCTATTCTTCCTCTTCTTTCCTTTTCTTCGTCTTCTTCTCTTCCGCTTCCTCCTCTTCAATTTCTTTTTCTTCCTCTTCCTTCTTCTTCTCTCCTACTTTCTCCTCCTCTATTTCTTTTCTTCTTTTAATCTTCTTCCTCTTCTTCCCTTCGTTACGTCCATGTACGTTTCCTCTTCTTTTATTTCTTTTCTCTTGTTCCTTGTTCCTTTCTTGAGTTGTTTGTGTGCGTATTTTTTCTTTTCTTTCTTTTGCGTCTTTTCTTCTTGACGCTGTTATTCCTTGGTTTGTCTTTGTATATGTATTTCTCTTTTTTTTCTATTTCTATGACACTGATGTTTTAGTATTGTGTCATATATTTTTTTCTCTTTTTTTTTAAGCGACGTCTCTGCAAACTTCCTCGACATCACTGGCCTTGTCTTGACATCATTACACCATTTCATGTTTTTATTTATTTCAATTTATTATCTTTTTTTTTTTACATCTCTTCTACCTTTTTTATCTTGTTTCCTTTTTGAGAGTTCTCGCTGATGGTGACACTTTACAAGATCGATTGCCGTCAATATCTTATTTATTCATTTAATTTGGGTTACGTTATTATCATCGTTTTCATTATTATTACTGTCTGGAACATTTCTATTAATATACTCTATCTAACTTCGTCCTTTACAACCCATGATCTCATCAATACTTTGCAATGTTGATCAAAAGCGTCAAATCAGTTAAGATAAATATTTGTATTCGCTTTAGCAAATCTTATCATTTATTTATATTGTCTTATCTACTTTTATCATTGCTCTCGCACGTCGCCTGGATTCTTTATCAGTGCAGGGGCATGTTTTATCTCACGTCGAGAGCCTTATCACTTCTTTTTTCCGATTCGGGTCAAATTTGGTGGGGAGGTTGGAGGTTAGTCAAGGACCCGGATCTGCAAAAATAGACGGAATAGGTCGAAGGTCAAGGTTAGCGAACAAGGACAAATCTTCACGATGGCTTGAGTGTTTGTGTGTCACCTTGCCTGCCATCTCCAGTTATTACTCTTGCTATTATTATCGTTAATGGTATTTTTTTTTTTACTTGGGGAGGGGGGAGGGGGGATTCCCACTTGCAGTGTCATGAAAGAAACAAAGCCAAAAAAAAAAAAAAAAAAAAAAAAAAAGTTTCATTCTGAAGGGTCTTCTCGTCGCATATTTTTTTCGGCATTTGTCCTCGAAGTGCCCAGTGCATTTGCCGGGCACGTCCTGAGTCCCTCAAGACTAGCTGTGTCCAATGACGTCCTCGAAAGCCGAAGAGAAAACGTCCATCGCGGTTCATCATGAGTCGCCCTTCACGGTCAGCGTCCGTGCCTCCGCCGTCGTCCGCCCCCCTCACCTTGCCAGCGTGTGTTCTCAAGGCCCATTTGGGGATTCCGGCCATCCCTGCTAATGAAGGGAGCGCCGCGTCCCCGGCCCAAGGTACGGCTGACGCAGCTCCACCTGGGAGCTCTCCCGAGAGTACCTGAGGACCCCACGAGTGTGCCCCCGCCGCGCGCCGCCGTCCGCACTCCCAGACGCCCGTTTCGAGCGCCCGCCCGACAGCCTCTCGGGTCGTCCGCACGCAGAGTCCGGCGGGATCGAAGGATGTTCTCTCGCGTTTCCTGCCCCCCTCCCCCCCCCCTGAAAAAAAAACCCGGAGGAATGGCGTTCCTGCGGGTGAATCCCGCGGACGCCCGTACTCCGTGGGAAAATGAATGATCTCTGACACACGAGGAATCCCCGTTATTCAACCCTACATCTTTTTGCCACCTGGACTGACCGCCATTTCTATTCCCCGAGGAACATGCACTCCGGCCGTACCATTCATCTTCCCGTTGGTCACATCTGGCCGGCTTGGTAGTAGCAGCGCGTTTACAGTTTTTCGCTCGTAATCTGATTCTAATTGTCAGGGGTTTACGCTTGAGTTCGTCGAGAAAACGTGGAATTAATAATGAATGGGACAGCCATATAAAGAGACGTGCCGCTGCCGGAAGCTCGAGTTAAAGTGTTAACTGTTTGAAACTTTTTTTAAATGCACATCTCTCGCGGCTGAGACTCCGTGCCTGCCAGCACACGCACATGAATGCACGCACATGCACGCTTACGCACGCTTATGCATACGAATACGTGTATATTTACAGCCAGTAAGACATGTATAAATACACTTTTAGCTCTGTCCTTTATCATCATTATGAAAAGATGAATTGATATTACAACAGCTAGATTCTTTGCTCTTGGGTATAATTCTTTTTTTTTCTTACCTTCTTATCATCCCTCTTTTCTTTTCTTTTTATTTTCTTTTATTTCTAAACGAAAACAAATCTATCCACTACAGCGTTGATAAGAATCTGCATATTAATAATCTGAGCCGCACAGAATAAAGTGTTCAGAGTCGTTGTTCTAGCAAGACAGTAATAAATTCTGTAGCATTTTATCTTCAAATGTTTAAGTGACAGTTACACAATATGAATAAAAAAAACCTGTACTGAAATGAATAACCACTGTAGTCTCAAAGTTACATGAAAATTACAAAAATTACATAAGGCATTACATAATCACAAAATCCTCTCCACTTCTGGTAAATATTCACAGTGCATAAAAAGTACAAATGTAAGTAATTCGGCGAAAGTGCAGTGCACAGTGAAAAGTAAATACATTGCAGATCACAACGAATAACAAATGACATACGTTAAAGAGCTCACACTATTGACCAGAAACACAACAAATGCAATAACAACTGCAACAGATGCAATAATAGACTTGAATAAATAAAACACCTATTGTTGAATTCACATTAAAAAATGCAGAAGAAAGCCTTAAAAAGTGTTGTATAAAGAAAGAGAGAGAGAGATAGATAGATAGATAGATAGATAGATAGATAGAGAGAGAGAGAGAGGGGGGGAGAAAGAAGAGAGAGGGAGTGAGAGAGAGAGAGAGAGAGAAAGAGAGAGAGAGCGAGGAGGGGGTGAGGCAGATCGGGAGGGCGGGAGGGAGGGAGGGAGGGAGGGGAGGGAGAGAGGAGCGAGAGAGAAAGAGAGAGAGATGGAGAGCGGGGGGGGGGGAGAAAGAGATGGGGAGGGAGGGAGGGAGGGGAGGGAGGGAGGGGGGGAGGGGGTAGGGGGAGGGAGGGAGAGAGAGGGGGGAGGGGAGGGGGGGAGGGAGGAGAGAGGAGAGAGAGAGAGAGCGAGAGAGATGGAGAGGATGAGGAGAGAGAGAAAGATGAGGGAGAGAGAGAGAGAGAGAGGGGGGGGAGAAGAGAGGGGGAAGGGAGGGAGGAGGATTGGGGAAAGAGGAGGAAGGGAGGGAGGGAGGGAGGGAGAGAGAGAGAGAGAGAGGAGAGAGAGAGCGAGAGGAGAGAGCGAAGAGAGAGTAGAGGCAGAGAGAGGAGAGAGGGGGAGAGAGGGGAGAGAGAGAAGGAGAGAGAGAGAGTGAGGGAGGGACAGGGAGGGAGATGGAGAGAGAGGGAGATGGAGAGAGAGAGGAGACGAGTGAGGGTGGGGGGGGAGAGAGAGAAAAGAGAAGGGAGGAGAGAGAGATAGGAGAGAGGGAGAGAGCGAGAGAGAGGGAGGAGGGAGATGGAGAGGGAGAGGGAGAGGGAATGAGCGAGAGAGAGATGAGGAGGAGAGAGAGAGAGGAGGTATCGTCCTCTGCGATGAGGCGATATATATGAGGATCGCGAGAGAGCGAGAGAGAAAGAGCGATGAGCGAGAAAGCGAGAGAGCTGTGCGTGGGAGCGATCTAAGTGAGCTACTGGATGGGAGAGGGAGAGAAACGAGAGACGCTCTCTCTTATGAGAGAGAGGAGGAGAGAGAGGGAGAGATAGATGTCTCGAGTAGATAGAGGAGAGATACGCTAGAGAGGAGAGAGAGCAGAAAAGAAGAGGAGAGAAAGAGAGAGGAGAGAGATAGAGCGCGACAGCCAGCGAACAGAGAGCATAGACAGCGAAAAAGATGGGGAGAGGGAGGGCTCTCTCTTATGCTCCAGAGGGAGAGGAGAGAGAAAGAGAGAGAGAGAGGAGGAGAGGAGGCGAGAGAGAGGGAGAGGGAGAGGGAGAGGGAGAGGCGAGAGAAGGGAGAGAGAGAGGGAGAGAGAGAGAGAGAGAGGAGAGGAGAGAGGGAGAGGGAGAGGGAGAGGGAGAGGGAGAGGAGAGGGGAGAGGGAGAGGGAGCGGGAGAGAGAGAGAGAGGGAAGAGAGAGAGAGATTAAGAGGAGAGGAGAGAGAGCGAGACGAGAGAAGAGCCGAGAGAGACGAGGGAGAGACAGGAGAGAGAGAGAGAGAGAGATGAGAAAGAGAGAGAGAGAGGAGAGAGAGAGAGATGGGAAGAGAGAAAGGCGCAAGGGAGGAGGGAATGCGGGATTCTTTTTTGAGGGAGGGGGAATAAGAAGAGAGAGAGAGAGAGAGCGGGATGAGAGAGAGAGAGAGCGAGAGAGAGAGAGAGGGAGAAGAGAGGCAGAAAAAGAGAGAGAGGAGAGAAAAAGAGAAGGAAGAGGGGAGAGAGAGATGAGAGCGAGGAGAGAGAGGAGGAGAGAGAGAGAGACGAGAGAGAGTGAGGATGAGGAGAGAGAGAGAGAGAGATGTTGGTGGAAAGAGAGAAGGAGCAATGGAGGGAGGGAATGAGGGAGGGAGGGGAGGGGGAATGAAGAGAGAGAGTAGAGAGACGAGAGGAGGAGAGATGGAGAGAGAGAGAGAGAGAGAGAGAGAGGAGAGATGAGAGAGAGGAGAGAGAGAGAGAGAGGGAGAGGAAGAGAAGAGCAGAAGAGAGGAGGAGAAGAGGAAAGAGGAGAGGGGAGAGAAGAGAGGAGAAAAAGAGAGGAAAAAAAGAGAAGAAGGAGGAAGCAGAGAAAAGAGAGATGAGAGAGAGAAGAGAGAGAGAGAAAGAGAGAAAAGAAAGAGAGAGAGGAAAGAGAGGACAGAAAAAGAAGAGGAGAGAGAGGAGATGACCGGAGAGAGAGAGAGAGAGAGAGAGAGAAAAAAAAAGCAGAAAAATCCGGCACGCGAGAGAAGCATCTTCCCGACATCCGACCAGCTCCGACCACCTGGGACCGCCGACTCTCTCACACACTGTCTAGCGGACCGGTGTGCCAGCCTGCGCTTCATTAACCTCGCTGGGGTTATTGCATGTCGATCTTGTAAATACGTTTTTTTTTTTTTTTTTTTGTAATGGTGTTTCTGGTCAACTTACGGTATATGCACGTGCTTATACGCTGGATAAATAGAGTGGTAAATACACACACCCAATGTATGTATATATGTATATATGTATATATGTATATATATATGTATGTATGTAGTATGTATGTATGTATGTATGTATGTATGTATGGATGTAGGTAGGTATATATATATATTATATATATATATATATATATATATTATATGATATATAATATATATATATATATATATATATATATATATAGATCGATATGTATATATATGTTATTATACCATATCGATATTATATATATAGAGGGATATAAGAGATATATATATGTCTATAGAGACATATTAGATGTAGATATAGACAGAGATATGTTATGTGATATATAGATAGATGATATATAGATATAGATATTAGATATATAGAGAATAGAAGATATAGAGCTAGATATATATAGTAAGACATATATATATGTATAGTATATATATATATATATATATATATATAATAGATCTATATATTACATGACATATATATGTAGTATTATTACTTATATATATATATATATAGACGACGAGAGAGAGAGAGAGAAGGAGAGGAGAGAGAGAGAGAAAAGGTGAGAGAGAGAGAGAGAGAGAGGAGGAGGAGAGAGAGAGATAAATCGATAGATGATAGAGATTATATAGATATAGATATATTATATATATATATTATATATATATAACACAACACAAAACAACACACACACACAAACCACACACACACAAACGTAGTGTGATGTGTGTGTGTGTGGTGGTGGTGTGTGTGTGTGTGTGGTGTTGTGTGTGTGGTGTGTGTGAGTGTGCGTGTGCGTGTGCGTGTGCGTGTGGCGTCAGTGAGTGTGTGTGTGTGTGGTGTGTGTGGTGTGTGTGTGTGTGTTGTGTGTGTGCGTGTTGAGCGGTCTTGTTCCGTGTTCGTGTGATGTGCGTAGTGGTGTGCAGCGTGCGTAGTGGCATATGCGTGAGCGTGCGTAGGTGATGTGCATAATATATATAATATATCACTAATATATATATATAATACTATATATATATATATATATTATATATATGTATGTGTGTATGTATGGAGATAGATAAATAATCTTAATGCATGCGGACCTAAAATAAAGCATGTAAGGATTTATGCAAGATATAAAGGGGCTTTCAATTTAAGGCTGTAAATAAAACATCCTGGATAAGTGTAATACAACATTACAGTGGCAGATTCTGAGCCGTCAAGGGCTAAAATTGGGATAATATTAGAATACCTTCACATGACTGACCCTGACTACTCTGTACCTCCACATATATATAGAAATTATGCTGCAGGCAGAAGAAAAAACCCACCCTAATCCACAATCTTGGCCCCCTAACCAGGGTAAAGATATGATGTGTACCTGGAAATTTGTGGAGAAAAATATGAAATAGAGAGGAATGCTCAATGATAGTCAAATCGGACGCTACCGGCCCCCAATACTTACCCTGGACAAAAAAAGAATCCACACCTATGTACGGCATGAAAGAACATAGGACAGGCTCAGCATTGAGTTGCTCATACATGTGAATCTGCTGAGATTTTTTGTTTGGGTTGGGGGGTTATGTGCAAAATAGTGGGGGGTAGATATATAGTGGATACTCATGTATATCACAAAAGAAATAAGGAAAAGTTATAACACGCAAGTGTCCAGTGCCCAAAACTTTTGTATGACACAAAACAAATCACTGCCCAATAAAATTCAATGAGAAATTAATTAAAAAATCTGCACGTGGGTCTTCAAAACAAGGGAATGTAACCAATTTTCGTGCTCCAACATAAAGAAGCTAAGTATAAGTCCGATATGCCGAAGCTGACATAGTAGCTATTAGATGTATTTCTTCACTGTTACATAATGTCAAAAAATTGCCTGAAGTCTTTTCCAATTAACTCTTGTAAATTTCAAGATGGAATAGTCCGTATTCAAGACTTATCCTGTGGACTATATCGATACTTTCTGAATTAAGCCACTGTCAGGTGGGAGAAATAACTAAATTAGGCACCAAAGGTAAGTAGTGTATGTTCTACAACCACTGGCAATTGGCGAGCGGACGAAGGGATATTGCTTTACCTTCCGGAGGGAAAGAGGGTCGTGACGTCACTCTGAGTTTAGTCGCTTCCGGTCACGTGGTGGTGCTTTTGGACCCAAGTCTAGAGTACGGTAAAGGGGATCCAAGTGGCTGGGCAAATTGAACTCCCTTTCCTGGCTTTTCGCATATGAGGCGAAAAGAACGCAAGATGATGCACGTGATAACAAGGGACTAATGACAAACAGAAATAGTGACATATTTTTTCTCTTTATAAGCAATTAATGTGCCACAGTCACCGTCCCCTCCCGGTCTTCATGACAAATGTTTTCTCTGTTGTTTTCTGTTTCCAAATTGTAAGTGACGTGTGTGGTGTGTATGTATGATAGTGTGTGTGTAATGTGTATGGGTGATAGTGTAGTGTATGTGTATATGTGTGTGTGTGTGTGGGTGTGTGTGTGTGCTGTGTGTGTGGTGTGTGTGTGTGTGTGTGGGTGTGTGTGTGTGTGTGTGTGTGTGTGCGCGCTGAGCGCGCTCGTGCGGGGTGATGCACTATATTTATGCGATATGTTTGGCCTACATGTATGTGAAATAACTTTCCAAATTCCCAAAATTATGATCTTTTCATGATGAAAACCAAAATAGAATCTAACGTGAATACGTATACAATAACCTGTCAATAATATATATGTAAAACAGTTAAAAGAAAGAAAATGTTCTAAACCAATTCTTTCAATGATTTGATGTTCGTTTTCTACGACAAGATCCTGAACGAAACACTATTCTATTAAGAAAATACATCTCATAAATGAAATGGAAATGGGAAAATTCTACGCCGGAGGCCTTGAGAAGAAACGAGAAAAGCTTTTATCACGAGCCGTACAAAAAGATATAAAGTCATTATGGGAAAAGATGCCATGCACAAGTCGTTCTGAGATTATTTGAAGTGTATATACATCAGTAAATGGTACGCGATACATTGCAATTCATGTACCACAACGGTACAGTACTCTCTTAAACCACACCACCTTGCACAAAGACATTTAAGTCCTCGTATGTATATGTATGACCAGTTAGATGGTTAGATACAATATCGATATAGATATAAGATAAATACCTTATGTATGCGTGCATCAATATATACGCTTGTGTGTGTTGTGTGTGTGTGTGTGTGTGTGTGTGTTGGTGTGTTGTGTGTGTTGGTGTGTGTGGGTGTGTGTGTGTGTGTGGTGGGTGTGTGTGTGTGTGTGTGTGTGTGTGTGTGTGTAATACATAAGAAATTTAACATCTTGTCAATTAGACTTTACCAGCATGTTAGTAGCATAAAAAGAAGGTTTATGCGCCTCCGGGCTCGCACAATGGTAAACGTACCAGCCTCTCATCTGAGGGTCGGCGGTTCAGCGCCCCGCCCAAGAAGCAGAAAGAGAGAAGTTGCAATTGTCGCCAGGAGGTTACTGCGTGGCTGGCACCACGGCGGGTAAGGATTAGGTCAGCCTAGTCAACAGCAGCGACACACATGGTCGAGTCGCTGTAGTCGACACAGGCCTGTGCTTCCCCTCATAGGCATAAACCCAGGTGAGGCTAAAGCTTCGCCATATCAGACTTTGTTGAGTTTCGTTGGTGTTCTGTACATTCGGGCGTTCGGGCCGGCTGTTTTGTGCGGATTTGATTTCTATCGATTAATTGCATTTTTCAGAGTTGCTGAATTGTCATTTAACTAACAACTAAGTAGCCATTATGAATGGCATCCTAAACGGCTATTCGTTAAACAGGACTACATTTACCTATAACAAAAGGTTTGAATGTCTTCTTTTCTCTACATTTATAGGGTTTAGACTTACAGTCTCCTCTCCTGGTTTTGAATGTTTTTTTATCTGTCTGTTTCAGTTCCCTGTCTTTCTTTCCTATTAGCTTTTAGCCCCTTTGGACTGCTTGCGGCATATGAAGATAGGATTTGTCAAGTTGAATTTCGTATTCATTTTGATATGAGATTTGCTGGCACTTACGATAACAATTGCCTTGGAGAAAGCAAAAACATTGTGTTTCATTCTGGCTGGAAGGAAATTCAAATGCATAATACCTAGCAGTTCCTTGTTATGAGACAACTGATATTTGATTCTCCTATCGTGCGATTAAAGAGCTATAAGAAACACATCGTAACTGTGCAGCGATGGGATGATTATATTAATGATAATATGAAAAAAAAAACTCATTTTAGAGCTCCATTTGCTGAAAACACTAACACTGGCGATTTCTCCCCCTGTGTCTTGACGTTGCTGTCTCAGAAATTCATGTTCCACAGGATGATCAAAAATATTAACAAATAGCTGGATTTGTCTCGCAAGGGCCTCCTTCGCCCTTTAAGAGGTCTTGTTTTTAACCGTAGATTACATGTAACCAGTAGAAGTTAAACACCTGACCTGACCAATAAGAAACAATATGCATCAAGCAAATACTATGCCACATACCAAACACGCCCTCCTGACACGGGAGGAGCTGCCAGGCTCTGCTTGCTCAAGGGACCCCTGGGGGCAGTTATGTCATGGCAGGTACAAATTGGAACTTACGTAACGGCGATTTCTTCATTCATGTACTGACAGCATTTCTTTGTATGCCAAAAAAATGTGATTATCTTTTATCGAGGACACGCCAAAAAAAAATTCCTTTATATTGCGATGCAGTGCGGACGATAAGCTACACGGGAGTTATAACATGATTTCATATTCACATTGCAAGAAATAATAGCCATGTTGGCATCATTGTTCCATTAATGGCACCAGAAAATGGTCGCAACTTACAAAAAATGTGCTTGTTTTCGAGATTTATAAGACAAAACTTACTCTCGGGCCGTTCGCTAACGTCGCGGCAAGGATGTGTTTACTCATCTATGAAAGATGAATAATGCAATGCCACATTGATATCGATAAATAACAACCCTTCCTGACAAGGACTCGAACCTAGGTCACTCCAGGTATGAAAAAGGAGGCCATTGGTAAACCAACCATA
>NC_051401.1:5066765-5074265 GCF_015228065.2 Penaeus monodon
TATATTTATATATATTATATGTGTGTGTGTGTGTGTGTGTGTGTGTGTGTGTATGTGTGTGTGTGTGTGTGTGTGTGTGTGTGTGTGTGTGTGTGTGTGTGTGTGTGTGTGTGTGTGTGTGTGTGTGTGTGTGACATGTAACTTATATCATTATATATGTTATATACATGACATTATATATATATATATATATATAAAAAAACCCCATGTTAAAATCTTAATTGATATCTTGTCCCTTTTTACTGAACCCCAAACAAGGATGAGGTAAGAAAAAAAAATTGATCGGTTTCCCACCGCTCTTTCGCCCGCCCCCCTCCTTTTTCTCTCTTTTATCTTCTTTTTTTTTTATTTATTTCTCTGCTCTTTTTCTCCATCTCTATTTTCTTTTTTTCGTTTTTGTTTTTTTCCTGTCTGTCTTTTTCACTTTCCTTTCTCGTTTTTCCTCTTTGGAAAACCGTTGTCTTTTCCAAGCTCTTACCCATCCCTATTTTATCCCTCTTTCTCTCTTTCTCTCTATATACCCCCCCTTTTATCCCCCCTCCCCCCCCATCCTCTTTCTCTCTCTCCTTCCCCTTTTTCTTCTCGCAATGTTTCTGTGTCACAAATATAGCAAAAACCGATTCTAAAAAGCCATAATTTCGACCAAAGAACACCCCAATTTTTTGATATCAATAAAAATTTCAGAAGGATCAGGGGTTTTAACAATGAAAGTATTATTTTCACAAACGGCCCACTTTAGATAAACAAGCGGGGATTTAAACACCCGGGGTTTGGGTGTCGGGCAGAGGGCACCGGGGCCCAAACAAAAAAAATGAATATCGATTTAAGTTTGGGAAAAATTTATCTCCCAGAATAATTGTCTTATTTTCCCTTTGGTACACATTTTTGGCAGATATATCAGATTCGAAAAGAAATTTTACTGTCCCGACAATAAAAAAGACTGTGATTTGATTATGGGGCTGTTGTTTTCAAGGTGTGCCCCCGAAAAGCGCGCCCTTTGATTTGGTCGCATTCTTAACCCACGGGGACTCATGGGCGGCGGGCGTGGGCCCCCCTCCCCAAAAACAAATGAAATACTCCGAAAGAAAAAAAACACGGACCAAAAAACGCCCCCCCCTTTTTTTTTTCCCCTTTTCTTATTTTTTCCCCCCCACCTTTTTTTTTTTCTTTTTTTTTTCCCCTGTGGGCTCTTAGAATGCTTTTACAGTTTTTTTTTTTTTGTTTAAAGGGTCCGGGGGATGCTTTTCAGAGGTACTCCTCCCCACCGGGTTCGCGTTTTTGCTAATGATGTTTTTAAAAATTTTTGATACCCAAATTTTGTAACCCCATGTTGTCAGGGATTTTGGATTCTAAAACAGATTAATTGGATCGGGGGGTTTTTCACTTTTTTTATTTCTGTCCCTTTCCCGTTTTGTATAATTTTTTTATAGCACAGTTTTTGGTTTTTTGGGAAAAATCGGGGAAACCCCCCATACCTTACTGCACTTTTTTCAGAGATGAAAACTGGACAAAATATATTTAAAGTGTAGAAAACATGGGGGAATGTGTGTATATCGTGATAATATATAACATATAATATTTCAAAATAAATATATATATCTTAAAATATAAAATATATAATAATAATATAATTTTAATATACAAAACACACACCCCACAAAGCAGACAACACAAAACCCCACACACACCAACCCCCACACAACACACACACACACCACACACACCCACCACGTGTCCCCGTATATAATATAAATATATAAACATAACAAATAAAAAAAAAAAAAAAAAAAAAAAAAAAAAAAAAAAAAAAAAAAAAAAAAAATCTAAAGATAATTTTAAAAAAATAAGATAATAAATTAAATAGGGGGACAATACGCTAATACATAAGGAATACATATACATAAACATAATACACACAAAATATACATACAAAAGAACACACAACCCCCACAAACAAAACCCCCACCACCACCCCAAACAAAATATTAAAAAAATAAATTAATATATATATAAATCTAAAATATATAAAATTAGATAAAAGAAATTCTATAAAAAATATATAATATATGAGATATATAAGAATATATATATAAATATATATAATATGCTATATATAAAATAATATATAAATATATAAAATATAAAATTATGCATTATTTTATAATATATAGGGATAAGTCCCATATATTATATATATATATATAAAAATGAATAAATATATAAAAAATAAAAATATTTTATATGCAAAATTTTATAAATATATATAGAATTTTATTATAAAATTTCAAATATTATTAAAATTAAAAAATAAGGGGAAAAAAAATAAAAAAAACGGGGGTAAAAAATAATAATATAAAGCACAAAAAGATAATAAAAAAAGGGGAAGAAAAAAAAAAAAAAAAGGGGGGGGGGGGCGGGGGGGGGGGGGGAGGGGGGGGGGTGGGGGGTGGGGGGGGGGGGGTGGGGGGGGGGGGGGGGGGGTGGGGGGGGGGGGTGGGGGTGTTTTCCAAACCCGGGAAACAGACCAAAAAGGAGAGGAAAGGGAAAGAAGGAAAGGGGAGAAAGAAAAGAAGATAGAGGAGAAGGAGGAGGAGAGAGGAAAAGAAAGAGACAAAAAAAGGAAAGGGAAAGGGGAATAGAGAGAGGGGAGAAAGAAAGAATAAGAAGAAAGGAGAGAGAAAAGTTTGGGAGGAGAGGAGATTTTGAAGAGAGAGGGTAGAGAAAAGAGGGGGGGGTAGATTTTAGAAAAAGGGGGGTAAATGAAAGAACAAAAGAGATGGAAAAGAGAAAAGGGAGAGGGCTAGAAGGGGGGGGAGAGGGGGGGGAGGGGAGGGGGGGGGGAGAGAGGGGGTAGATAGGAATATAGGAGGAGAGGGAAAAAGGGAGAAAAGAAAAGAAAAGGGGAGAAGAGAGAGAAAAGAAAGAGAGAGAAAGAAGAGCGGAAGGGGGGGGGTGAGGGGAAAAGGGGGGGAGAGAGGGAGAGAGGGAGGGAGAGACAGGGAAGAGAGAGAGAAAGAAAGAGGATAGAGAGGGAAGGAGAGAAAAGAGGGGAAGAGAGAGAAGAGAAAGAGAGAAAGAGGAAAGAAGAGAGAAGAGAGAAAAAGAGCGAGAGAAGGGGAAAGAGAGAGAGAAAAGAGAGAGGGAGAAAAAGGAGAGAAGATGAAGAGAAAAGAGAGATCAGAGAGAAAGAGAGGGGAGAAGAGAGAGAAGGGGGAAGGGGCCCGAAAAAAGATATGAGAGAAGAGAGAAAAAAGATAAAGGAAAAAAGACAGAAAGAAAGAGAGAAAGAAAAGAAAAAGAGAGGGAGGAGAGAAGAGATAATAGAAAAAAGAAAAAAAGGAAAACAGAAAGAGAGAGAAAGAGAAATAAAAAGAAAAAGAGAAGAGAGAAGAGAAAAAGAGAGATAAGAAAGAGAAGAAAGGAAAATGGGGGTAAAAATAAAACAGAGAGGGGCAGGGTTTTTTAAGAAGAAAAAAAAGAGAGGAAAGAGAAAGAGAAGGGGAAAAAATAAAAAAAAAAGAAGAGAATAATAGAGAGAAAGAAAAGAGACACAAATTAAAACAAACCCAAAAAAAAAATAAAAAAAAATAAAAAAAAAAAATAAAAAAAAATAAAATTTAAAAGAAAAAAAAACAAAGAATAAAAAAGAAACAAAAAAAAAAAAAAAGAATAAGAAAAGAAAAAAAAAAAAAAAAAGAATAAAAAAAATAAAGAAGAAAAAGAAAAAAAAAAAAAAGAGGAAAATAAGAGATTTATCATAATTTTAATTTAAAATAATATAATTAAAATATTATTAACCAAATAAAAATTATAAATAATAAAAATAGGGTAATATAAAAAGAAGGTGGTTTGGTCATATAAAATTATATATATATATATATTTTAATTTTATATATTATTATATAAATATTAAGGGTAATTTTTAATATATTAATAATATATATAGATATAATTTTAATTTTAAAATAATAGAAGTAAAATATATAATTATTATATAAAAATATATCAAAATATATATTATATATTTATATAGGTTGTGGGGTTTATAAAAATAAATATATATATATATATAATATTTTTATTATATTTAAAAATATAAAAAATATAAAATGGGAAAGTTTTTAAAATTTAATTTTGATATATATAATAATATATTAAAATAAAATTTTTAAAATATATATTTTTATATATATTTATATAATACCCCCTAAATAAAATATATAATAATATAAATTTTATATATATATAGATATATAAGGGAAAAGTATTAAAATATATAAAGAGACATGGTTGGAAAAGAAATAGTGGGTAAATAAAATAGAAAAGAATATTATTTAAAATAATCCTATTTTGGGGAATTGGGGATATAAAAACAACCGGGGGGGAAGGAAAATTAAATTGAAAAAAATAGTGAAATTAAAATGAAGAGGTAAAAGGGGCTAAAAAATAATAATTTAATTTTTATAAAAATATAGAGAAAGTATATAAAAATTTTTTTTGGAATTGGGAAAACCAAACATTGTAAAATTTAAAATAGAGAAAATATTATAAATAATAATTTTTTAATTAACCAAAAAAAAGGGGAAAAAAAAATTTTAAAAGCCCAAAAAAATATAAACCCTAAAACAGGGGAAAAAAAAAATAAAAAAAAAAAAAAAAAGAAAAAAAAAAAACAAAAGAAAAAAAAAAAAAAATAAAAAAAAAAGAGGAAAAAATAACAATAAAAAGGGGGAAAAAAATAATAAAATAAAAAGGGGAAACAAAAAAACATAGAAAAAAAAAAAATAATAAGGGGGAAAATAATTTTAAAATTAGGGTATTTAAACATAACAAAAATACATTTTAAAGAAAAAAAATAAAAATAAGGGAAAAAAGAGGGTATAAAAACAATAAAGAATAAAATATAATATATATTAAAGAAATAAAGAAATATGTATATAAAAAATATATAATTTTAAAAAAAATATAGGTATATAATAAAAAAAAATAAAAAATATATAATGATTATATATATATATTTTATAATAAAAATTAATAAAAGGATATAAAAATATATATATAAAATATATATTAATAAAAAATTTTAAAAAGTAAAATATAATTAGAGATTATAAAAGATATAAAAATAATATACATATATTAAAAATAAAAATTAAAAAATTAAATAGATAAATATACAAAAATATAATTTAGATTAAAAGTATAAGAATATAATATGTATAAAAAAAAAATAAAATAAATAAACATAATAAAAGAAATATTTTATATATATATAATTAAAAAATAATGTATAAATTTTATATATACCCAATTTTAATAAAGTAATTTTAAAAGTTTTCATAATTTTATGTATATTTTTATGAATAAAATAACATAAGGGTTTTAAAATATATATATAATTATATATATATAATTTTATTATAATGGATAAAATAAAATAAAATATTATAAATATAAGTACTTTTTAATATATTATAGGGATTTACCCCAAAAAAATATATATATAAAAAAATTAAATATATGTTTTATTAAATATTATAATAAATAGGGGGTTTTAATATATATAAAATATATATATATAATATATTAATTTTTAAAAAAATATAAAAAATAATATAATTTTGGGAATAAATATAAAATATAATAAAATTTTTATATTATGTAATAATATAATTATAATATATATAAATATTAAATATACATAAAATTTTTAAAAAAAATTTTTCAAAATAAATAACAAATAATAAATAAAAATATAAAATATATAAAATAAATGTAAGGGGTAAAGGGGGTTTGAATAAAAATAATAGAAAAAAGATAAGAAATATAACAGATAATGAAATATTTATATACCCTAAAATAATATTAGAATAATATATAAAAAAATAAAGATAAAAAAATAGAAGATAAAAAAATAATACAAAATATATACATATAAAATAAAAGATAGGGTAATTTAAAACATAATATAAATTTGAATTAAAATATATAAATAATATAATATTAAAATATAGATTTAAATATAATAATAAAATAAATAAAGATATTTTTTTTTTTTGTTTAAAACCCCTTAATAAATAATAGAAAAGAGAGATATAATTAAAAATAGGATTTTAAAAAAAAGATATAAAATAAAAAAAAATATAAAAATAATAAGAAAACAGAAAATAAAAAATAGTATAAAATAATTTTATACATATATAGAAAAAAGATATATTATAAAATTAAAATAAAAAGATAATATTAATAATTAGAGAAAAAAAAAATATATATATAAAATAAATAAAAAAATATATTATACAATAATATAAAAATATAAAATATATAAACTATTAATAAATATAAAAAAATATATAAAAAATAAAATATTAAAAATAAAATAGGGTAATATAATACTAATTAAGAAAAATTTTAAAAGAGATATAGAAAATATAAAATAAAAATATATAAATAGAAATATAATATAATTTGAGAGAAAAAGATTTTAAAAGAGAAAAAAAATGATAATTTTAATTTTAGAAAAGATATAAATTTTATATTTTAAAAAATATATAGATAAATAGAAGATATAAAATAAGATAATAAAAAAAAGGGGTAAAACAAAAAAAGGAAATATATAAAGTAATATATAAAATTTAAAAAATATATATATATAATATGTAAATAATTAAAATAATGAAAGGAAAAAAGTAAATATGATATAAAATTTTTAAAAATAGATAGATAATAAGATTTTAAATTATTTTAAAGATATATATAACCAAAAAATATATAAAGTAATAGATATATATATAGGGGGGGTATTTAAATAAATATATATTAAAAATATATATAAATATTTAAAAAGTATTTTATATATAAATATATATAATATATAGAAATATATGTAGATTATTAAAATATAATATATTAATATGAAACATAAATAGTATATTATATAATATATTAAAATATATAATATATAATTTAAAATATATTTTAAAAAATAAAAATATGTATTTTTATAATATAGGGATATATATAATAAGGGATTAAAATTTTCATAAATATGTATATAAAAACTATTGGGATATGAATTGAATATATAGAAAATAATATTATAAAATTTTAAAAGGGGATATAAAATAATATATGAAATAATAATAATATATAAAAAACCCCAAACATATATATATGGGATATATATAAAATTTTATAATATATATATATATATAATATATAATATATGTATTTTATATATATATGAATATAAAATTATATAATATATAATTTTAAAATTTTAAAAATACATTATTTTAAAAATTATATATATATAATTTTAAAAACACAAAACATAATTTTATGTTTATTTTATATATATATATATATATATATTAATAAAATTATATATATATATAGGGAAAAATTATATATTGTATATTTTAAAATATTTATTATATAAATTTTTTTATATAAACTTATATAATTAAAATAAAATATATATATAAAAATATATATATA
>NC_051401.1:5079265-5081765 GCF_015228065.2 Penaeus monodon
TATTTTATTATTATTATTATTATTATTATTATTATTATTATTATTATTATCATTGTTATTATTATTATTATCATCATCATCATTATTATTTCATTTAGTGTCGGTTTAATGATACATATCGGAACGTTTATTAACGACAGGGACGAGTAAAAAGAGAGGGTTGGCGTCAGGAAGGGCATCCGGCCATAAAAAAATCTGCCAGAACCTGATTATAGCGACGCCGTATAAAAATGGGAAAAAGCTACAACAAAAGAATGAAAGAATGAAAAGAGGAGGAGAGGAAGCAGAATAAACAACGAAAAAGGAAGAAAGAAAAAGAGAGATAAATTAAGGCCACAACACAAAGATCGAACAAAACAGGTTATTTGGTAGACAGGCGAGAGAAAAAAATGATAATAATAAAATAATAACAATAACAGAATGAAAAGAGAAAACGACAAAAAAGGAAATAAAACGAAAAAGAAGAAAATTCGAGACAATAGAAAAAAAAACGAAAAAAATAAAATAAAAATAACGAAAACGAAATAAGAAATAAATAAAAAAGAAGAAAAATAAAAAAGAGAAAAACAAAAAAAGGAAAACCCAAAACCAAAAACAAAACAAAAAAAAAAAACAAAAAAACAATAATAAAAAATAATTTAAAAAAACGCCCCCCCCTAACCATACCGGGCTGCCCCAAAAATCCGCCCCTGGGAAATTTTCATCTGCCTATCTCACCTTTTTTTGTTTCCCAAAAAGAATTTTTTTTTTGCTTCTTTTTTTCCTTTTTTTTTCCCCCCCCGACTCTTTAAAATTTTCTTTAGGCTATGGGCGATCGGGGAAAGAAGGGGGCGCAGCAGGGAAATTTCCCCCGTCACTGTCTGGGGCCGCCCGTCGCAAAGGGGTTTTTGGGGGGATAATTTTTAAACAAAAAGTGGGGTTTTTAAAACGGCTTTTTGGGGGGCTGGGGGTTGGGTTTGGGGGGTTTGGGGAAAGGTTGGGGGGGAATGGGGAGGGTGGTTTTTGGGGGAAATTTGGGAGGTGGAATGGGGGAATTTTGGGGGGGGGTTGGTGGGGGGGGGGGGGGGGGTGGTGGGGGTGGGGGTTGGGGGTGGGTGGGGTGGGGGTGGGGGAATGGGGGGGGGGGGATGGGGGTTTGGGGGTGGGGGTTGGGGGGGGTGGGTGAAGGGGGTGGGGGGTTTGGGGGGGGTGGGGGGGTTTTGGGGGGGTGGGGTGGGAGGGTGGTGGGGGGGGGGTTTTTTGGTGTGGGGGGGTGGGTGGTGTTGGGGTTTTTGTTTTTTTGTTGGTTTTTGGCACTGTTCTTGTTTTTTTAAAAAATTTTGATTCTCGTTGTTTTTTGGGTTTCTGTTTTTTGGTTTTTCGTTTATTTTTTGTTATAAATATTTTTTTTTTAATATTGGTTGAAATTTTGATATAAATTTATAATGGTTGTTTAAAATTTTTATAATATTTTTTATATATTAATTTAAAATTTATATTATAATTATATATATATATATATATATATAATAAATTTTAATATATATATATTATAATCTATAATTATAAATATATATATATATATATATTATAATATATGATATTAATTATAATAATATACAATTTTATAATTATTATCTAATATATTTATATATATATTATTATTATTATATATCTTATCATATTTAATCTATATTAACTTTTCTTATTTTATTATTATTTTAGTATTATCTATGCTAAATGATATATACATTTATACGGTATCATATATGAGTATTATGTTTATATTGCATCTTCTGTATATATCTTAAATTAAAATTAAATCATATATAACATTCATACATGTATTTACATTTATGCATGTGTATTTGTATTATATATCATATATATGTACACATTATATATATATATATATATATATATATATATATATATATATATAATATATATAATATATAACATAATCTCATATATTTTATACCTTATAAATGTAAATCTTTTTATGTCATTTGTATATATATATATATATATTATTATTATATATATAATATAATATATATATTATATATATTATATATATTATATATAAAATATATACACATGGCTGAATGTAATACTTTTAATATATACATACCAATATATATAAAAATATATATAAACACCGGGAAATGCCTTCCGACGCCATTAATATATATATGTATATTTTAAATTTTTATGTAAAATATTATAAATATATAACATATATATATATAATATATATATATATATATATATATATATATATATATATAAATAAATATATATGTATTATACATACACATATATATATTGATATGTATGTTATATATGTATATTACATATATATATATATTATATAATATATATACCACCACATATATATATATATATATTTTAAATTAATATATTATATATTTTTAATATATATATATATTATTATATTCTATATTTATTATATATATAGGGGTACAACACACACACACACACACACACACACACACAC
>NC_051401.1:5100990-5103490 GCF_015228065.2 Penaeus monodon
GGGAGAGATAAAGATACCTGGTTAGTTTACGTTTCATAGAAAAGCTGATCGTGGTCCTTAGCCCATAATTGCGCTGATAAGACCAGGTTATGATATATGTGTGTGTGTACGCGCGCGCGCGTGTGTTTGTGTGTGTGTTCGTCTGTATACTCACGTGGATGTGTATTTTGAAAGGAGGCGTATGTATGGATACACGCGCAAACGCACGCTCATGCACGTACATAAACACACACACATTACTGGTACAGCACTCTGCAATTCCACTTGGCTATGTTATTTTGTGTCTTTTGCTTCTTTTGTTGTTATGTTTCCTATAAATTGTTAGTTTATTTTGTTGTTTGTTGTTTATGTGTTTATGTATATAGTTTGTCTCTTTCTCTGTATTTCTATGTATATTTTCAGTCCCTGGCTGCATAAGATTCATTAAACTGATTATCATTATTATTATCAATTATTATAATAATTATTATTAATATTATTACACATATGCGAACACATATGGTACGTACACACACACACACACACACACACACACACACACACACACACACACACACACACACCCACACGCACACGCACACACACACACACACAATATATATATATATATATATATATATATATATATATATATATATATATATATATATATATATATAGATAGATAGATAGATAGATAGATAGATAGATAGATAGATAGATAGATACACACATATGAGGTGAAGGCGACTAGATCCGTATGATAAGTAAACCTTAGGCCCCAAAAACACACATCGAAAAAAAATATATATATATTCCCGGATCTGCTACTCTGTCCTTGTAGTCGAGACAGTCGCAAAGACAATAAATAAAAAAACGAAATCCAATAAAACTACACAATTTATTTTGTTTCGATTTTTAACGATAAACCGTAACAACAAAATCGCCTATGTTATTAAAGTCGCAAGAATATATAGATTTATATGTGTGGTCAATAAATTTCTTTTAGATCTATTCATGTCCTTGTAAATTTGTAAAAAAAAAAGATAAGAGAAAAATAAAATTTGTATGAATAGATCTATTAATAAATAAATCTACAAATATAAATAAATCTATAGATAAATGGTTCTGCATAAATAGATATATTTCATGCCTTTTTTTGTATGGTGTCTGCTTTGATTCTCATCAATATGAATCTTAATTTTTGCCGGATTAGAAACTCAAATATTAAGTAAACTAAAGAAAGAAATGATGATAAATAAATTCATTATAACAGTCACATACTTCACTACAACGGCATTCTTTGTTGCTGTATTTCATTCGTTAACTTAAAATGATAAAATGTAAATGCTTACAGGATATTTTTTTCTATGCTTCTCATTTCGCTCTCTCTCTCTCTCTCTCTATCTCTCTCTCTCTTTCGCATCATATCTACCCCCCCTCTCTCTCTCTTCTCTCTCTCTCTCTGTCTCTCTCTCTCCCTCTTCTCTCTTTCTCTCATCTCTCTCTCTCTCTTCTCTCTCTCTCTCTCTCTCTCTCTCTCTCTCTCTCTCTCTCTCTCTCTCTCTCTCTCTCTCTCTCTCCTCTTCTCTTCTCTCGTCAATTAAATTGAATTTCATAGATATACTTGCCATCAATCGAAATTTCTTTCAAGTTGCTTATACGTTATTATATATATATATATATATATATATATATATATATATATATATATATATATATATATATATATATATATATATATATATATATATATATACATATATATACATACCAATTATAACACCCAAAAACAGCTCTAAACTTAAGCCTAAATACATACACGCTTTACAAAGGTAATTCGTATGTACCAAGCATGTGGAAATTTCATTGGTAACAGTATACACAATATATATTTATTTACTAAGAAATGTTTTTCTTTATTTTCTTCTTTTTTTGTTGTAAAGGTAGTGAGAAAACTTTTTTTTTTTTTACTTGATATAGTACTGATGTTGATATAAACACCAATCATTATACTAACTATATCTGTCAGGATGATTGTAGCAATAATGGTATTGATGGTGACGATAACTGAACTTGTAATGATAACTGTAGAATTGTTGACATTAATAATAACAATGGCAATATTAATTGTTAAATCCATGATATTCACCATAATAACAATAACAACAACAACAGCAGTACTACTACTACTACTACTATAATAATAATAATAATTAAAAAATTGATAATAATAATAATAATGATAATAACAACAACAATAATAATAAAGATAATAATAATAATAATAATGATAAAATGATTAATAATGAGATGATAATAGTAATAATAATATAATAAAATAATAATATAAAAAAATAATAATAATAATAATAATAAAAAAGATAATAAAAAATAATAATAATAATAATAAAATAATAATAAATTTAAAGATAATAATAAAATAATAAAATAAAATAATAATTAAAAAAATAAAAACTAATAATAATATTCTCAATAATAATAATAATAATATAATAAT
>NC_051401.1:5109313-5111813 GCF_015228065.2 Penaeus monodon
GGCATTCTGTCGTAAAAACAAGAACTTGTAACCTAACTGAAACAGAAATATTTATCTATTGATATATCTATCTACATATTCACTCATCCATTTATCTATTTATTTATATACTTATCTATTCATTTATCTATCTTTTAATTCATTTTACCTTGCAATATTCCTGGTACTCATCTTACCCCTAGTTATCGTTCGGAAAACGATGAAAACTTCAGAATACTATTGTTTTTACCCGAAATTTCCCAAACAGACACACATATACACGTACAAACACATTTGCCTTTCTGTTATGTGTGTTCTTGCCATTCATGAGATGGTTTCCTGGGAATTTATATATATTTATATATTCACACACACACACACACACACACACACACGCGCACGCTCTCACTCTTTCATCCTCTCTCTCGCTGTTTGTCTCTGTCTCTGTCTCCGTCTGTCTCTGTTTGTCTCTGTCTCTGTCTGTCTGTCTGTCTGTCTGTCTGTCTCTCTCTCTCTCTCTCTTTCTTCTCTCCCCCTCTCTCTCTCTCTCCTTTTCTCTCTCTCTCTCTCTTTCTCTCTTTTTCTCTCTTCTCTCTCTTTTTCTCTCTCTCTCTCTCTCTCTCTCTCTCTCCTCTCTCTCTCTCTCTATAATAATATTATATATATATATATACATAATACATATATATATATATATATATATTTAATATATATATATATATATATGTGGTGTGCGTGTGTGTGTGTGGTGTTTTGGGGTGTGTGTGTGTGTGTGTGTGTGTGTGTATGTGTGTGTGTGTGTGTGTGTGTGTGTGTGTGCGTGATGCCATTTCAGGAACAGCAAGAACACACACAATAGAAAGGCAAAGGCAAAAAACATTTTTTTATTTGTTTTAATTCGACTAGTTACAGTTACTTCTCATCCCTTCTCTTCCTTTCTTCCAAGTAAACACGCTGGTAAAAAAAAAAAATAAACAAACTCAAATTTATGAGAGAAAAAAAAACTATAAAAAAATCACTGTTGTCCTGTCCAGCATTCATCTGCATCGACGAGGAAGATTAACGTGATCAAGATTAATAATAGAAATACACACAAAATGAGATCATCACTATTACATGCGTAAAAACACACAGAGAGGAAAATCTGACCTGGGAAAAAAAAATGGTCAGTCACCGTTCGAAAGTTAACATCCTTACATTTTATTCTTGTCCGTTAGTGAATAGCAAATATGTCTGTAGTGCGCAGGTTGGGAGCAAATTGGTATTTTGGAATTTATGCCTCTGTTCACATACGTGAGAAAGTGTAGGTATGTTCTGGGGTTTTGGGGCGTTTTTTTTTTTTATTTAAATGCTGTGCCCGGAAAAAATTGGTCTTTTACCGGGAGAAAGGAGGGGGAACGCACACGAAAAACCCCAAAACAAACGTGTAAATTATGTGTTGTAAAATTTTATTATTATAAAATTATATTATATATATATATTTTATATTTTAATTTTAATTTTAAAAGATATATATATATATATTTTTATATTTTTTTATACTCTCTTTATATATATATATATATATATAAAAACATTTTATCTATCTATCAAATC
The DNA here is from genome assembly GCF_015228065.2 of Penaeus monodon. Lineage (NCBI taxonomy): Eukaryota > Metazoa > Arthropoda > Malacostraca > Decapoda > Penaeidae > Penaeus > Penaeus monodon. Next base: position 5,110,889 of record NC_051401.1, read on the forward strand.
TATCTATATATTATAATATTATAATATTTTTATATGTAAAAAAATTTTATATTTTTTATGTATATATAAATAATATATATATATTTTAATATATTATATATTTATATATTATAAAATATAAATTTAAAAATATTAAAATATAGATATATATTTTTAAAAATATATAATATATAAAAATTTAAAATACATATATATGTATATATATGTTTTATATATTTATATATGATTATAAAAATATATATTTTTATATTTATATCATACATCTATCTATCTATCTATCTATCTATCATCTATCATTATATATAAAATATATATTTTATATATCTTAATATATTTATATTACACCCCCACACAAACACACACTATCAAAAACTTATATATATATTATATATTATATATTATATATATATATATTTTATATATAAAAATATATATATAATTTATAAAACATAATAAAAATATATATATAAATATATATATTATATATATATATATATATAAAATTTTAAAATTATAATATATTAGATAGATTATCGTGTTTTTGTTTTTGTGCTTTTGCGTATATATAATATATATTTTAATATTATATTATAATATTTATATAATATATATTATATATTTTATATATATTATATAAAATTTTATTATATTTTTAAGGGTCTAATTTATACATTTTAATATACATATATATATGAATATATATAAAATTTTCATATATAAATAAAATTAATATATATAATATATTATATATATTAAAAACTACATACATAATATATATTTTAATATATATAAAATATATATATTTTATATAAAATTTATTATATAATAAAATATAATATCGTAAAATAATCCCTACATAGACACCCCGCCATACACAACCCCCAAAACACACACCCCAACACACACAAAACACACCCCACACAAC
>NC_051401.1:5116813-5119313 GCF_015228065.2 Penaeus monodon
GAGTTAGTTTGAGATAGTTGGGGATAGTTTGGATAGTTTGAGTTATTTTTTAGATAGCTTAAGTTTGTGATAGTTTGGGGGTCTTGGGATAGCTTGATTATTTGAGATAGTTTGGATAGCTTGATTAGTTTGAATAGTTGGGATAGCTTAGTTATTTGGATAGTTTGGGATGTTGGGGGATAGCTTGGGATATTTGGGTTTAGTTGAGATAGCTTGGATAGTTTGGGGGGTAGCTTGAGTTATTTTGAGATGGCTTGAGATAGTTTGGGGGTGCTTGAGTTATTTTTGAGATGTTTGGGGATATTTGGGTGCTTGAGTTGTTTCAGTAGCTTGGGATGTTTGATTATTTTTGAGATAGCTTGGGATAGCTTGGGATAGCTTGGGATAGCTTAAGTTAGATTGAGATAGCTTGGGATAGCTTGAGATAGCTTGTGATAGCTTGAGTTAGTTCGAGGTAGGTTGGGATAGCTTGTGATAGCTTGTGATAGCTTGAGTTCGTTTGAAATAGCTTGGGATAGCTTGAGTTAGTTTGAGATAGCTTGGGATAGCTTGGGATAACTTGTGATAGCTTGGGATAGCTTATTGTTTGAGATAGTTTGGGATGCTTGGAATACCCTTGATTAGTTTGGATAGCGGGGGATAGCTTAGATATTTTGGGAAGCTTGGGAAGCTTGGATGGCTTGGGATAGCTAAAATAGTTTAAATTAGTTTGAGTAGTTTAGGATAGCGGGATGTTTTGTATAGCTTGGGATAGCTTGGGTTTTCGTTTGAAATATTTTTGGGATAGCTTGAGATAGTTTGGGATAGTTTGGGGGATGTTGGATGGCTTGGGATGACTTAAAATAGCTAAATTATGTGATAACTTAGAATAGGATGTAAATTGAGTTCGTTTGAAATGCGGGGGATAGCTTAGTTATTTTTTGAGATGCTTGGAATGTTTGAGTTAGTTTGGGGGTAGCGGGGGATAGTTTGAGATAGCTTGGGATAGCTTGGGATAGCTTGAGTTAGTTTGAGATAGCTTGGGATACTTGGGATAGCTTGAGTTAGTTTGAGATAGCTTGGGATAGCTTGAGATAGCTTGGGATAGCTTGGGATAGCTTGGGATGGCTTGGGAACTTAGAATGTTTAAATTATGTGAGTAGTTTGGGGTATTTTATTTCCCTTTTGAATTTGGGGATAGCTTGGAATAGCTTGAGTTAGTTTGAGATAGCTTGGGATAGCTTGGGATAGCTTGTGATAGCTTGAGTTAGTTTGAGATAGCTTGGGGTAGCTTGGGATAGCTTGGGATAGCTTGGGATAGCTTGAGATAGCTTGGGATAGCTTGGGATAGCTTAGAATAGCTTAAGTTAGTTTGAGATAGCTTAGGATAGCTTGAGTTAGTTTGAGATAGCTTGAGTTAACTTGAGGTTTCTTGGGGGAGTTTGAGATGACTTGAGATAGCGTGAGTTAGCTTGAGATTGCTTGAGTTAGCTTGAGATTGCTTGAGATAGTTTGAGTCAGATTGAGATGGCTTGATTTAGTCTGAGATAGACTGAGTTAGCTTGTTATAGCTTGAGTTAGTTTGAGATTGTTTGAGTTTATTTAAGTTAGCTTGAGTTAGTTTCAGGTTCCTTGAGATAGTTTTAGTTAGACTGAGATTGTCTGAGTTAGTTTGAGATAGACTGAGTAAGCTTGAGATTGCTTGAGATAGTTTGAGTTAGATTGGGATTGCTCGAGTTAGTCTTAGTTAGCTTATGATTGCCTGAGATAGCTTAAGTTAGTTCGAGATTGCTTGAGGTAGTTTGAGATAGCTTGAGATAGGCTGAATTAGTTTGAGATAGGTTGAGTTAGATTGAGTTAGCTTGCAATTGCTTAAAATAGCTGAAGTTAGTTTGATATTGCTTGGGAGAGGTTGAGACAGCTTGTAATGGCTTGAAAAATCTTGAAAAATAAATTGTCATAGCACTGGGATCATTTGAGACAGCTTGCGATAATTTTTTTATTAGCGGTTTTGATGTTTTTTTGTACCATAAATTATGACACCCCTTACGATAATTATAAGTTACTGTGATACTCTTATGCTTAATAATGCTGGCAACACTGACATCAGTCACTTGATACGGACATTCATCTATCTATGGACTATAAAATATATTTAACAAAGTGGTTGGCATTTTTAGACACAATATTCATCACTGTTTCACGTGTATTATTCACTGGGCGCCGGATAATATTCACTATATTATTCATGATATCCATCGTATCTATTCATTCGAACAGCGGCCTGACCCCCATTTTCTTTATTGTTTGTTGCTTCTCAAAAAAAAGAAAGAAAGGAAAAAATCCTTGTATGTTCAAACATCAACATAGGCGTTTATTTCCTTAGTTTTTGATTGTCACACTTATGGCTAAATTCATAAAAGCAAATCTGGGAAGGTTTAACTTCTCTAGAAACAGCATTAACTAATTTTGATATATATTCCTCAGCAAACATTGTGAAAAGGGTACAGTAAGTGAGTGA
>NC_051401.1:5137686-5140186 GCF_015228065.2 Penaeus monodon
AATTTTATTTTATATATTTGTGTGTGGTGTGTGTGTGGTTATAAACATACCACACCACACACACACACCCACACCACACACCACACCACCACCCACACACACACACACCACACACCCCAAACCACCCACAATATATATATAAATATATAATATAATATATATTATATAAAATAATATATATATATCGCCTGCATGCTTATGCGTACCGGTACGTTTTTTCAGGCGTACTTGTTTGAATGTGTTTAAATTCGTTAATGTAAATCACATTGTTTACGAGAATGCAAATATACACACAATAAAAAGAAAGATAAAGATATGTTTAAAACCCTGGGCCCATGCATATTAGCGCCCCCCTGCCCCTCGGCAGGGGCCCCGAAACGAGACAAAAGCGGATTATTCTCTTATCGGGGGCGAGACTATCCGTCTAGCAAACTAAACGTCTAAAAAGAAAAATAACCCCGCGAGAAAATACGGTTTATGGCGTGAAAAGAACAAGGGCAACAGTATCATAAATATCTATTACGTCTTAACAGACCTTCCTAAAACGGCAATAATTTTATAAAGGACAGGGGGGGTCACAGCGAGCCTAACCCCAAACGCAAAAAATAACATCGGGAAGACAGTAACGCATTTGAAACATAACTAAGGAAAAAAAGCCACAGCGAGGAACGACGTCGCAACGAGACAGCGCCATCGAAACGACACAGTGACGTCATAACGACACTAGGCGTCATCACAAAGAGATCAACTCTCGGAAACGAGACCACGGCGTCCCTAGCGAGATAATAACGTCATAGCAGCGCGCAGATCCTTTACCTTCAGGAATGCCCAGCGCCGCCGCAGACCTCTGGGAGCAAGAAGGACGCACGCCCAGCCGGCGGACGGACGCGCAGCCTGGACGCCGGCAACAGGAGCGGCTTCTGGTTTCCCCAGAGGGCCTTTCCCACCTGGGGGCAGGGCAAAGGCAAGGGCCGGCACAGCTGTTGGGCCCGCTGGTCTGGAAAGGGGCCTACACAAAATAATCTTTTTCTGCAAGCGAAGACTTTCCACTGGGTTTGGTCAAAACAGATGCTGCGGCGGCATGCGCAGGACCCCCTGGTAACAATCAAGGAAATTTGCTGATCGATAAGAGTGGGAGATTTTTCCTGTGCTCTGGCCTTTCCTTTTCGCTGTTTCCCTTTGCTGTAGTTTTCCTGTTGGTGGGGCGGGTCGGGGGGGGGGTCGGACGGGGGGCGAAAAATCGCTGAGAGGCTCGATTTGATGTAAAACCCCGGCGCACGCACGCCGCCGTACACGTTGCCAGCACAAATACAATATAGCAAAAAGGAACACAACCCAAAAAAATCATAAACACAACACCCCACCAAATAAAAAAAACCCTAAAAAAACACGCAAACACCACACACCCACACACACACACACACCACACACACAAACCCACACACACCCACAACCCCACACACCCCACACACACAAACCCCCAGAAACCCAACAAACAAACACAACCAAAAAACAGCACGGGCAAAAAAAAGAAAAAACAAAAACAACAAAATAAACTCCAACAACCAACAAACCTACACAACCCCCACACGCCGGGCACGCCCTCCCCCCTGCCACTAATATTTCACCCATCTGGTCACGGGGGTTGGGGGAAAAGGGGGGGGGGGGGGGGCGGGGCCCGGGAAAGGGGGCTGCGAGGGAGGGAAGGGGAGGGGGGAGAAGAGGGAGGGGAAAGCAAGGAGGGGGGGGGAGGGAAGAGGGGGGGGGGGGGGGGGGGAAAGGGGGGGGAGAGGGAGAAGGGGTGAAGGGGGGGGGGGAAGGGAAAAGGAAAGACGGGGGGAAAAAGGAAAAAAATGAAAAGGGGGGGGGAGGGGGAAAATGGAGGGGGGGGGGAAAAGGTGGAAGGGAGGGGGGAAAGAGGGGAAGGGGGGAGGAGGGGGAAGGGGGGGGAAAGGGGGTGGGAGGGGGAAAAGATGGAGGAGAAAAGAAAGGGGGGGGGGAAAGGGGGAATGTTTAGGGATTAGAAAGGGGGAAAATAAGGGGTAGGAAGAAGGGGAATAAAAAGACAAGGGGGAGGGAAAAAAACGTAGGGGGGTAAGAGAGGTAAAGGGGGGAGAGAAAAAAACAAAAAATAGGGAGGGATAAAAAGTAAAAAATAAGATCGAAAAGGAACGAAAAGGAGTCGGGAGGGGGAGGGAAATTTGGAGGACGTGATAAAAGGGAAGAAAGGAGAGGAAAAGGAAGAAGACAAAACAAAGGTAAAGGAGGCAGGAAGGAAAGGAAAAAAAAAGGGGGGAAATACGTCAGAGGAGAAGGAGGGGAAAAGAGAGGAAAAAGGGGAGGGGGAAAAAAAGAAGAGGGAGAGGGAAAAAGGAGAGGAGCGGGGGGAGCGGGGAGGGAAAGGGGCGAGGAGATAATGGGAGGGGAAAAATAGGGAAAGGGGGGGGGAAACGAGGGGGGGACAGGGAGAAGATGGAGAGGGAGAGGAAAAGAGCAGGGA
>NC_051401.1:5144755-5172255 GCF_015228065.2 Penaeus monodon
CAAGATGTTTTATAAGAGAAGTCGAAAAGATTCTTCCTGTAAGTCGCACAAGTTAAAAAGCCAACCTATCTTTTGGTTATTTAGGAACATATACATATTCTGGAGAACCATCGTAAAGGCCGAACCAATCATTATTGCTTTCGGTACCGACTTGCAGGTTAGTGTAATTTGAAATATAATATAAGACCTTTGAGAGTAATTGATATTACTTAACTTACTTCCAAATACGTACTACATCCAATTACGCAAACTTCATTCAGTAAGAGGGGTGGATACATCTAACGGCATAAATAACCATTTTCATGTAACGAAGGTTTAATCTAAAAATTATAAAATACAGACAAACCTCGTTCCTCATGAATATAGATCGTGTTGCCGATCGGAAATTTAAGGAAGAATAACAAACCAGTTTTGTAGCCGCATGTGTGTCTCATTTCAAAGCGCGAGAAAAGACTAATGATCACTGAGAAGTGGCCAACCTTCTTCAATACAGACAATATAATTATCTAATTTTACCTCAGCATAAAAAAGTAGTTGGTTCAGCAGCGGTTGATAACTACTTAAAACCATTTTGCGAAACGAATTACCAAAGATAAATGATTGTCATTAAAAATGAACAAGGTTAATAATACTAGTGATTAGTGTTGAAAGTAAGTAAACAATAGACGTCAACAGTGGAAGCGGAGAAAACGGAACTTAAGAGACATAAAAATCAAGTGATAACCCTTTAGAAAATCAAGTTTGAAATTAATCCAGAATATTAAAAAGAACTAAAAGATAAAGTAACATCTCCCATCTACACTGCCAGGAAAACAAGAAAAAATTCTGACTAGTTCATAACTGACTTATCATTCAGAATTATATAATGAACTCATATTGTTCGAGACGAGAGAGGAGAGAGAACGTAGAGGCGAGGGAAGTGTTGTGTATCACCAGCCAGAGGAAAGGGGAGGAAAGAACAAGGAGAATTACAAAGAAATAGACCGGTAGAGTTGGAAATGACGTCGTGCAGAGCAAGTCGTGAAGAACGTCCCATGAGCAGGATGTCTTGGCGAGGCGCACTGTCACACCTTTCCAGTAGTACCGGTTAATCAGAGGAATTGCGGTAATCGTGTAGAGGAATGGGCAGAAAGGGCTCCGCAATCTGGCAGGGGATGTCGAAGGGATAATTTCTCTGTGGGACAGTGGGAGGCAATATGGAGAATTTATTACCGCAATTAAATGAGTGGAATTATGAAATCGAATCTACTGTACCGATAGATAGAGTATGCGCTGCCCACAATATCGAAATAAAAGCTGGAATCTGCCTATCGAGTGGGGTTCTTGTGATTATAGGGATGTAGCCGGAGATGAGACGGAGGAGGGAGGGGTGATAATCAGTACTGAAAGAAGAGGAGGCAAGGTTGGGGAGGAAACCACGGATAGGCGATTAGACGAGCGCCAAGAACGGTGGAAGAAGAGAGTAGCATTACGCTAAAATTGATGGACCATTGGAGTGAGAGCGATTGCTAGCGAGAAGACTCTGATCGGAAATTTAGATAGTGTGATTAACAAGCAAAGGACGATTGTTTTGCGCGATTTGAGAGAGAAGAGAGACACTTGAAGTGAGAGAGTGAGAGGGAGGAGGTGATGAGGAGGGTGGATGAGTATGATCAGCTAGAGACGTATGAGTCGAGACAGCTGATTGCAGAAGGGGAAGGAGACAGGAAGAGGAGAGAGGAGATGATGAGAAGAGCGAAAGAAGAGATAGGGAGAAGAAAAATCGAGGAGGCAGAGTTGGTTGCGATATGGAGGGATGCAACTGAGCACGGGGGACCCCGAGAGATCAGACAGGGGTAGCCCAGAGTGGGAAAGAGGACGAGGCAGACGAGTTCGATGGTAGATAAGATGTTATATGTATGTGTACAACCAAGGAAAACTACATTTGTTGAGCATGTCGAGTAGGTAGAAGAAGCACTTTGACAATTAGATTTTTCTTTGTTCAATCCTTGAAGTAGATCGGTATAAATGACCTGTAAGAGAGGAGACGCTGTCAGAAAACTGGGATCATTTATGTGGGCATTTGTGAAAGACACGTGGTTGGTTGAAAAGCCTTAGGTCCGATTGAAAGGAAGACAAGAAAACTAAGAGGACTAGGTTGAAGCCAATGAAATTCTTCTCGTAGCTGATAACATCATCTGCGTTGTAATTGCTTATCTGATATGTACTTCAACCACAGGTAAAAAATGTAGGCACATCTGTAGAAGGATTAGTCTTTGATTACGGGTACAATAGAGAGCGGGTGAAATCTTTCAGAAAGGGTAGAGGGAGACGGAGAAGAAACCAGGGAGTATATATAGGTTTCGTTAGGTTTTCTACTCGTACACCCTGCAAGTTATGTAGCATTTGTTAGGAATTCTAAACCGCCAAGACAGCACGCATCGAGGCATGTCAAGATTGTTGGATAACCGATCGACCATGGTGATATAAGGAGGGAAAAGTAATTTAGTCGTATAGAAATCTATAAAAGATTAGAAGGGAGAAAACTTATTACCCCGGCAAGGATGAGGTGCACGTTTTAAGGCAAAAGAGGAATGAAACTACTAGACAAAATAGTAGTAATCTAGGGTATAGGTAAAACGTTCAAGTAAGCAAGTTAAGAGTCGTTAAGAACTACTGGTAAAGTTTGACTCCGGTTGCACAGGTAAATAAAACTTCTGAGTTCTGAGGAGGATTTGAATCCACACGCACACCGCAGAGACAACAAACAACACACTACCTTTAATGATAGAGTAGAATATATAGTAATATAATTAGTATATATAAGTATTATATTATAGTAACCTATAGTATATATATAGAAGAAGATATATATATATACATATATATATGTATCATAATATGAGTATATGAATAATATATGTATGTGAGATGGTATAAGAATATATATTATAATAGAATAGGTAGATATCTAGTGATATATAGATATGAATAATATAATAATTATAGTACAAAAGATGTTGTGTGGAGAAAGACTTGTTCACCAAGTTTTAATACGACCGGAGACCTCTAGTACACTGAAAAAACCAGAAAAAAACGAAAATTGAGAATGAATGTAAGTATAATTGAAATGAATTAATAATTTTAATTATAGCGAGATTTGTTTTCAAGGGGAAAACTGTGATGAATACATGCATCATTCATTTGTATTTTATTGCACTGCTTGGCATGGCAAAGAGGAAAATGAGCAAGGGTCTAAAAGATTTTGATCAGCTGGGAGAGATAGACCTCGATGAAAAGCTTCAGGGACAGGGCCCGCCCGGAAAGCAGACACATGTTTAGACCTTGTAACCTCCTGATAAGAAGTGGGATATGCAAACAAAAAACAAAAAAAAAAAAAGGAGTTTTTGTTATGGTCAATTATATGTATATGTAATAAACTTGGAGTGAACGTGATGCAAACGCAGAAAATGAAGTGAGAAAGATTGTCTGATAGTAAGAAGGTGAATACGTACCGTAAAATGAGACGTGAAAGGCAAAACATGGTTTTTGAGATCAGTCATTAATGTTAAACAAATCGAGAAGGACCCCCACGAGACGGGGAAGAAGAGAAGAAGAGTATTGAGAAAGATGAGAGGAAAGAGAGAAATATTTCCGATGAATACAGAAGAGCGGAAGATGGTGAAGAGCAATAGGAAGAAGACAGAAAAACGGGGAGAGAGTGATAAAAATACATTGACTGAATGTAGAAGGATAGTGTTGTCGGTAGTATGTAAGAAAGAGAAAATGCATGGAGGCGTACAGTTGAAATTTAGAGAGATGAATAATGAGATTATAGAGGGATACAGTCTAGTAGAGAGTGGACTGAGACGGTATGACCTGGTTGCTTTTGACGAAGTATCCCTGAAGTGAGGAGAGAGGAGGACCCGGGTTCGCACGTACGCGAGCATGTAAAAATAAACAGCGAAGAGCAGAGGGAGACCGAGGGAAAGTTAGGGAAAAAAGGTAGAAGAAACACTGAGAAAGAAATGGCAAATTAGAAGGAAAGAGCCAGAGGAGCGGACGGGAAAAGGGGGGAAGGGGTAGATACCAGAAAAGAGTGAGAGAGTGGACTCTATAGGGAACTGTAGTGATGGCACCGAATATGTTCAGCCACCATGTGCTGAGAGTGGAGCGTCAGCTTAATGTGAATGTGCTAACTTGGCACTCTGAGGTATGGAGTATAGTTACGATAAATGGTGTTCGGTTCTCTCAGGAAGACTCAGATTGTGTACGCAGATAGATACTGACTTTTGCAAGCCATACATTGAGACAGAGACAAATGGGATCAGCGAGAGAGATTCAACGTAATTGCATCGTTGAGAGAAGAGTCCGTAATGGAGAGGTAATCGCATATGTGTACACGCAAATGAGAGGGGGGAGAGGAGAATGCTTGTACAGGTAGTGATGATGGTAAGACGTTAGGCGTACGGTAGATTCCTCTTTGATCGGTTGAAGACATTAAACGTAAATCTGTGTGACTTTGCAGAAGAAAGAAAGAAAAGAAATTAGAAAATGTAGTATGGAAAGATACCTGAATTATCATCCCATATTTCAAGTCCAGTTTGTAACCAGTTAATTTAAACTATGATTGGTTTTGTGGAACCGAGAAGGAGAGAGACCCGAGAACGGAAAGGGGGAACAGAAGAAAGTGAGAAAGAAGGGAAATTAAGAAGGCCGAAGGAAAAGGGGGGGAGAGAGGGAACGAGGAGAGAGGAGAGAGAGGAGAGAGAGAGGGAGGAGACCGCTGAGGAGAGAGAAAACAGACACAGACTCTGTGATAAAGTGTTTATATGGAGAAGGAAAGAGAGAGAGAGAGGGGAATGATAACTCGCGAAAGGACAGCGGAAGAGAAGGCACCAAACAGAGGATTGAGAAGGAGGATGATGGTTGGTAGACGATGCAGTGGACTTAGAGACGTTTAGAAAGTGGAAATGAGGACATGAATCACTGATACTCACACGGAGTTGCGAGAGGGGACGAGAAGAGGATGAGAATGAGGAGACGAGACAAGAAAAACACGAGTGAGAGAGGAGACGCGGAGGGAGCCCTGAGGGAAGGAAGGAAAAGAGAGGAGAGGAGGTGAATGTTTACAAATCTCTTATGATTATTGAAATAAATACATTTTTAGAGAGATTCCAGTTTCACAAGATGGTGAAGGAGATGGATATCTGGAGCTGCACAAGTGATTCATAATTCTGGTATAGGAAGTGAGGTTAAAGCGAGATACCGAATTCTGCGAATGGTACAGTGATATTAGTACACTTTGGAAGATTCGGACGAGAAAGGGGCTCTGATGTATCAATGTAAACGTTTGATACTCGAACGAGATTGGCTTGGAGCGAGGATTCACGAGAAACACGAGACCGGAGCGAGGAGTAGAACGATGGGGAGGGAGAGGAGGAGGGAGACAGGAGAAGGAAGGGCACGGAGGGAGTGAAGAGGGACGAAAAACGAAGGAGAGAGAGAGAGGGAGGGCGAGAAAGGAAGATGATTCGCGCTAAGACTGGAGGAGGAAGGACGAGAGGAGACGATCTGAGACACGAGGAGACAAAAAGATTAAATTGGGGCTGAGGGAGAGAATCGAGGGGGAAAGGGAGAGGGGGAAAATAAACGAGGGAAGACCGAGGGGGAAAGGGAGTAGAAAAGAAGCAGAATAAAGGACGAAAGGGCCGGTGACGATAAAGAAGAACCACAGCAGACGATCCGAGCGACATACATTCAATAGGGCATAGTGGTCCGAGAGGAGGAGAAGGGCGCGGAGAGAAGAAATCAAAGGTAGCCGAGGGACACGGAAAGGGGGAGCGTGAAAAAACAAGATAAGACACTGAGATTTCAAAGAGGGAGACCGAAGAAGGATAAGGAAAGAGGGGAGGAGGGGGAAAAAGAGGATGAGAGAGAGTGAGGAGGAGGTTGGGTAGTGGATGAAGTGTGGAGGGGAATGGTAGGGACGAGATGAGTCGGAGGGAGAGGCGGGATGCAGAGAGAGGGTGGCGGTAGCGTGAAGACCCCCCCCGAGGGAACGAAGAGAAGGAGGGAGAGAGAGTGGACGCAGAGAGAGAGGGGAGTGTGGCGACCGAGGAAGGAAAGAGAGGGGGGGCTCAAATATGAAAACTGAAGCACGACGACGGAGGAATATGAGAGAACAGACGGCACAGGAGGAAAACTGGCAAGAGGGGTAAGTTTAGTCTTACGGGTTGCTCTGGTCCATAGAATGCAGATGGAGAGACAGATCCCGAGGAAGGAAACGGGAAGAGGGAGAGAGGACCAGTGAGGGGAGGACGAGAGGTATAACGAATGAGAGAGGGAATTTATGAGGCGAGGAGAAGTGATATGTCGGAAAAAGGAAAGTAGTTACCTAAACACGAATTGATCGATAGTGGACGATGACGATGAAAGTATAAAAAGCAGATCGATGGTAGGAAGAGGGCTTCAAGAGAGCGAGTACCAACCATGCAAGAGAACCGTGTAATTAAAATGATAGAAAAGGTGGTTGCTTGTAAAGCGAATCAAAAAAAGAGAAGGATGACTGGGTTGAGATGAAGAAGGGGTATAATATATGATGCGAAATTGAGGGAAAGAGAAGAAATATCGGATAACCGGAGGGGGAAAGAGAGAGAGGGAGGTTCTGAGATTTATGCAGAGCGATGGACATAGGGGTAATAAGGAAAGGCAGATGCCAGAGAGGAGAGGTTGACATACCCGCGTAGTTCTTCTGAAGAAATAGTGCGGAAGCGAAAGAGATGAGGAAGACGATGTACATAGCTGAGAGATCTGGCACAGACCTGAGAGAAAAGCATACGATGGTTCACGAGAGGTACATAGGTCCTAGCATGTTTGGTTGGAAACTCTCACGGAAAAAAATGAGCTTAAGAGCATATTTGTAAGACACAGGCATTGTATGTAAGAGTGAATCCATAAAAAAGAAAAAAACAGAGGGAAGGAGACGTGGGCGAGACAGATTGTGCAGGGCGCTTAAGCATGCCAGTAGGTATTCATTATTATTATATTATTATTATTTATTAGATTATTATATGTAATTATGTAAATTGATTCAATTCTTATGTATGATATGTTACAGGGAGGATGTTCCAGGGGAAAATCCATGGGAGGAGATCGCACGAGGAGATGAGGAAGGGTAATGCTGAGGTGAGCCCAAAGTATTGTGAGACTGAATATGAGAGGACCGGAGGGACGGAATTAACATAGGACAAGAGAGGAAAAAAAGCTAAGAAGGTCGAACGCAGAAGATGATAGTGGGCATGGGGAGGAAAGAGAGGCATTAGATCTTAAAAGTCCCGGAGTGTAAACGGACCTGAGACAGTATATGCACATTTCTGATGAATCAGTTTTGAAATGGAGGACCGAGCGCCATCTGTTTTTCAAGAGTCCGTCTTTATGAAGAAGGATCTGTTATAATGATGGACGAACGAATATCACCGTATCACGAGCAGCAATAGACAGTTTACGAATGGATGGACTTGGAAAGTATTGTAGCGAGAAAGACGGAAAGCAATTAGATGCATACGGTGAAAGTATGTGAAGTTAGTAAAGACTGTCCTATGAGACCTGGAGGAGACAGATCACACAGAAATGTAGGGATAAAAGGTGCCGCGGATAAAGAAGGATTATCGACCAAATGGGGAAGGTGGGAAAAGCGAGGGGAATGAGGTAAAGAGGAGAGGAGAACCGAAGATAGGAGGGAAAGAAGGGAAGAAGGAAAGAGAGGAGAAAGAAAGGTCTAACACGTAAGAGAATGAACTTGGGAATGTATCTACGAGAGAGTGAGTGAGGGGGAAAAAGAAAGGGGACGGAAGATTCTCCGATAGAGGGGATAAGAGAGAGATGCGGCATTGACGTAGGCAGAATTGTATGAGGGTGATTGAGTTTGAGGATTGGAAGGTGAATAGAACCAGAGAGAAGAGGAGGTTTTCGACATACTATTAGAGGGAGAGATGATCCGGTGTAAAGAAGGAAGTGGGGGTAAAAGGATAGAAAAAGAAGAAGAGAGAGAGAGAGAGAAAATGGGAAAGAATCGACGAAGGAGGGGACGACGGATGCAGAACTGAGAGAGAAGAGGAAGAAGATTCACCGAGAGGACGAGAGGCAGTTATCTTACACGCGTTAATCTACACAGCTGACGAAGGGAAATAAGAAAAATGTGAGCAGTTTGGTGGATTGAATGAGGCAGACTGATAGACACGGGCGACTCTTGTTTAAGAAGTTACAATAAAGAAGCATTACACCAGGCGATGACCACGGGAAGTCAAGATCCGTATTCAGATAACTTACTTGGATTTTCAGAAGCAGGAGTGTGAGGGGGAGAATGTACCATTTCAGGAAGGATGTTAGTTAGCGGAGAGGAGGGAGAGGAGAGCGTCGAGAGAGATGGGAATTTCGAGAGCACCGGAGGAAGTGTAATATACTCTGTACAAGAGAAAAAATTCTATTCCAGTAAGAGAGGAGAGAGAGCTGAAGAAGTAGAGTGGCTGTAATGACATATGAGGCGAATGAGGAAAAAGAGAGAGAGGGGAGAGGAGACCATGGAGAGAGATGGTGAGAGACCGAGACCGCAGGCTAAAATCTAGGTGAAAGAAAGTAGAAAAAGAAGGGAGAATTGCAAAGGACGTGAGAGGTAGAGAGGGAAGAGACGAAGGGGAGGCGGAGACGCACCACATGAAAAAACGGGGGACGACAAGACAAACGCTGGATGGGAGGAAGGGAAGAAGGGGGAGATAATAGAAAAGAAACGAAGCGGCGTCCATCGATCACTACAGTAAAGGAGGAAAAGATGAGCGCGTATCCCATGATCCCCGGGCTGACAGAGGCGGCCCGGACGCGAAGGGGGAACGAGTGGTAGGGAAATAAAGTAAGATCAAATTTTTTATAGCCTTAGTTAGAACAGAAAGAGAAACATGGAAGAGAGGTAATAGACAGAGAAGGTTCGACAGGAGAGATAGAAGATAATAGCGCAAATAGCATTTGGGAGGATACTATGAAATTTTTTTGAATTAAATCGCCTCATGGGGTAAATACATAAAGCTAGAAAGATCGAGAGCCGCAGTGTATACCACGAATAATGAATAGAGTAGAGAAAATAAGTAGAGAGAGAGAGAGTGAGTGAACATTAAGATGGTGAGTTATTGATAAGATGAATGCTATTATAGAGAAATCCTGGAACATTCTGGAATTTTAGGGATGACTTGCCGAATAGATAGATTCAGGGAGGGGGAATAAGGGAAGGGGTGGGAGAGATTGTACTTCATGCAAGAGGTACATAATATGAGTATAGAGTGCAATGGGAGAGAGGTAGGGCGTGGGGAAAATAGTAGTATGGGATGATGAAGTATAGTATATGTAGTACTAAAGAGACGTTGAGGAGGTGATGAACAGTGGATGGGGAGATCAGGATTGGAAGCCCCCCCCCAAGAAGTGGGAGGGGAGGCAAGGGATACGCACGTGGAGGGGAAGAGAGAGACCGGTTGGGAGAAAAGGAACAGTCGTAGATGCCTGAGGGGCGGAAGCAGTGGCACACCCAACGATACGGGAGAGGGTTGTTTGAGCGACGAAACCAAGGAGGGAAGACAAGGGGTGGATAAAGAGCGGAAAGAACATGAGGAGAGAAGAAGAATGCTAAGAGGAGAGGTTGGACGTTATATGAACACGGAGATCCACAGAAGCGAATTGGAGAGAGAAGATAGCATTGGAGAGATCAAGTCGAAAGACAATGATCTTGAGAATGACGAGCGAGATGAGTGAGAGGTATGTCCTAAGAGGACTGGGAGAGAGGATAGGAGACCGGAGAACAGTAGAGAGACGAGAGAGGAGAGAAAATATAAGAACAGATCTAGAGTATTGGATCTCTGCGTGTATTCCGACGTAAGTGAACTCCCTTCCACGATGAGCATGACGTAATAGATCAGCAAATCAGCGTGCGGTGAAACAAGAGAAGAGCAAGTCGAACAGTAAAATCGCGAGACTGTAGCGAAATTAAGAGGAATCTCTAAGTACTCGAGCGGCCTTAAGCATTGAGATGTTCTAGATACTTTTTTTTTCTAAATGATGAGGAAAATTAAAAGTTTTTTGTAATTGATTATGAATGCGATGGAGGAATATTCGATTCCCGGAGGAAGAAGGAATAAGAATGATATGGCAAGGGAAATGTGATGATAAAAGTATACCAGCCCCGTACTTACTTTGAAAGAGTTGTCAGTTATCCAGTATGTTCCATTATCCTACTAGTTGTTTCTTTTTATGCACATGAAGCTATGGACCGAAGAAAGGAGAAAATGAAGAGAATCGAGAACAGGAGGAATTGAGGTGATAGATGAGAGTAAAGCGATGTGCAGACGAGCAGTGCAAGAGTATTTCACGAAGGATGATGTGATCTGGAACGAGGCGAGAGGGCGCTCATGAGGAGAAAAGACATTTTGAGCTGTGGAAGACACTCTCGAGAGCGATTCATTAACGGGTACATTAATTTGGATTAGGGAGGAGATGTAAGATGTATCGTGAGGATGGTAGTGAGTGTGAGTGTGTGGAGAGGAGAGAAGCGGATCGAGGAGAGGTGTGGAGATGAGGGAGAGAAGGAGGAGGAGAGGAGATTTTTATATTTTTGAGAGAGAGAGAGTGGGAAGAAGAGAGAGAGAGATGGTGTATGTGTGCCGTGTGGATGAGTGTGGGTGGTGTGTGAGAGAGAGAGGAGTGTGTGAGAGAGTGAGGAGTAGCCTAGAGGAGGGAGGAGAGAAGAGAGACGGAGAGGAGAAGGAGGAGAGTGGATGTGGAAGGAAGGAGGGAGAGGAAAAGCGGATTGGGGAGATGAGAAGAGGATGTGTGGTGTGAGAGAGGTTAGAGATGGTAGATGTGGTGAGACGAGTGAGGTAGTATCGGTGTGGGTGTGAGGAGGCTGGAAGGTGGGGGGAAAGATGTGGTGAGTGATGAGTAGTGTAGAGTTGTGTGTTTGGCTGGTGTGTGATGGTGGGTGTGTGTGATTGGTGTGTGTGGTGTGGTGGAGTGAGTAGGTGAGTAGGGGTAGTGTTGTGTATCTGGAGACTGAGTGTAGAGTGAGAGGTGTGTGGTGTGTTGTGTGTGGGAGGTGTTGATGGAGAGAGAAAAGAGAGAGAGTGGAAGATGGAGGGAGAGGAGACCTGGTGTGTGTGGGTGTGAGTGTGTTTGGTGAGTGTGTGGGAGTGGAGAGATGGGATAGTGGGTAGTGGACAGTAAGAACTGAAAGGATAGATAATAAAAACACGGAATGGCCGCAGACACATACGCACGCCAGCAGACACAGCACAACATACGAGCACAACGCGACGAGAACACAAACACACCACACACACCACACACACACAGCACGAAGACGAACACGAAAATCACCACGACACACAAAGAGCATAGACCGCACGAGAGGATAGGCCATACACAGAGCAAAAGAACACCGAGAACAACCACACCCACCCTAAGAAACACACGGAGAGCCAAAACACAGAAGACGAACCGAGCAGCAGCAGAACCAGCACGAACACACACACACACACACACACACACGCAGACATACACCACCTCAGTATACACACATCCCCCCACACATACAAACACACGAGACACGAACGCAACGCACAGCAAATCGAAACGGACACGCGAGACACGATGTACACACACCAGACACGCAGCACGCACTACGAGAAGACACGAAGAACTACAGACACACGACAACACAGGAACACGACACAACGACACAAAAGAAGATAGGTAGTATATATATATATGCGGTAATATATATAGGTAGAGATGAAGTCATAGTGGAAGAGATAGAAGTATATAGATATATATATAGTGAATACGTAATATATATGAAATATAGAGAGTATATATAATGTAGTGTCTATAGGTATATAGAATAAGAGTAATATAATTTATTATTTTTGTAGATATATAATGATATATATATATATAGATTGTGTGTGGGTGGGTGTGACAGAGTGAGAGAGGTGGTGGTGTGGAGTGAGGTATGAGCCAGTGTGGATAGGTAGTGTCGAGTGAGGGAAGGAAAAAACGCACAAGAACGTACAGAAAACTAGATTTATGACAAGTGAGATAAGTTTCGAAATCCAGGCTGGGATTCCAAGTCTTCATTTCGCAGGTCAGACCTGAAGATGGAAGCCAAGGTGGATTTTGTGAGAGAATTGTGGGTTTATTCTGTCCGATGTCGATCAACACGGAGCAAAGGGAGTGGATTTGCTGAGTTCATGTTGTATAATGTACACCACCAAACACGAGAACACGCGCACCAACACACACAGAGCAACCACCCCTAGAGCAGAGCCCGAGCAGAACACGCACGAACCACGACGACCACAGACACGACGAGAGAACAACAGCAACACACCGATGCCGACGATGAGACAGAGAAAGATGAAGATGAAGATAGTTAATAGCTATATAGCGATATTATATAAGATATATATATGCTGAATATAATATATTATATATATATATATATTAATGGAGAGAGAGGCTGACGAAGAGAGAGGTGAAGAGAGACTAGTATAGTAGTAAGTTATATAGAGAGTTAGAGAATGTATTGAAGAGGTGGAGAGATAGAGATAGAGGAGATGAAATGAGAGGAGAGTGATAGATGAATATATGAGGAGTAAGGAGATGAAAAGAGGAAGAGGAGAGAGAGAGTAAGAGAGTGAGAAGAGAGATGACAGAGATATGAGAAGAGAGAGACGAGTAAGTAGGAGAGAGAAGATGAGAGAGAAGAGAGCGCAGAGAAAGATGTAGAGAACGAAGAGGAGAGCTACCGAAGAGAGATGAGAGTAGAGAAGATGATAGAGAGAGGAGAGAGATACCCCCGAGAGAGGATAGGATGGAGGGGTATATGAAGAGATCATGAGGAGAGAGAGAAGTATATAGGATAGAGAGTATTAATATAAATGTAGTATAATTAGCTGGTGTAGTGGGTCGGGAAGATGAGCGACGAGGGGTGAGAGGGGATGAGAGAGGAGGAGAGAGGAGGAGAGGAGGAGCTCAGAGCGACGTGGGAGGAGGAGAGAGAGTGGAGAGTGGATTTGAGAGAGAGGAGATGAGAGATGAGGGAGAGAGAGAGGTGCCAGTGAAGAGGGAAGGTGAGAGAGAGAGAGAGAAGAGAGAGGAGACGAGAGAGAGACGAGATAGGTGGGAGAGAGATGTGAGGAGGGAGAAGATATATAGAGGAGGTAGTATAGAGGATATCTCTGAATAGGATAGAGAGTGAGATATCCTCAATATGTATAGATGCATATTATCGTTATAGATAGATATAGGAGAGGAGAGAGAATGAGTAGAGATATTGGAGAGAGAGGGAGAGATGAAAGAGAGAGGAGAGGACGAGAAGAAGAAGAGAATAGGCTATAAGATGAGCGGTATGGAGCGAGAGAGAGAGATGAGAGAGAGAGAGGTGATGAGACCGAGAGGAAAGAGGAGGAGACCGAGAGGAGAGAGAGAGAGTAGAGAGAGAGAGGAGGAGTACGGTGGAGAGAAGAGAGGAGTGAGAAAGGAATTCGGAGATTGGAGGAGAGAGAGTATGAAGAGAGAAGAGAGAGGAGAGACGAGAGAATAGAGATGGGGTGTATGATTGGGAGAGTGAGAGAGATGAGAGAAGATCTGATGGATGAAGTGAAGAGTCAGATGAATAGAGATGAGAGAGATAGAGATATGAAGCAGATGAAGTAATAGGATAGTATTATAGAGAGATGTAAAGAGAGGAAGAGGCGATAGTATAGAGAGATAGTATGATTGAGACCTGAATAGGGAGATAGAGATGAAGTAGAGAGACCAGAGAAAGATGTATGGAGAGAAGGAGAGGATGAAGATAGAAGAGAGATTAGAGGTAAGAGAGATGAAGTACGAAAGACAGGATAGTAGTAGGCGATATGTTATATACGTCGAAGATACCCCCCTGGAGTAGTAGTTCACCGGAGTTATATTCTATACGAGAGTATATTTGAAGAGATACCGACGTTATAGTGAGGATCAGGCTGAGAGAACGGATGATAGATGATTTAGAGATCTTTAGTGGTTGAATATAATGATCTAGTACTACGGGATGGTTCAGGAGATGAGAAAGAAGTATCTTCTCAGGGATATAGCTTAGGTGGATGACTATAATAAATATTACGGATATGGATTAAATATGCTGTATTTGGATGATAGAGATTGGAATGCTGTTACGTATATACGAGTTATAATCAGTTAAGAGTAGAGATAGGATGTATGAGAGAGTATATAGTTATCTATATTATATTTTATATATACATGATTATATTACATAGATATATATGATATATTATAATATATTAATATATATAAGATGATTACTATATATTTATTATAATATAGATCTTATATATATAGGATGTATAGATATATATAATTAGGTTGTCGAACTAAGCTCTGTATATATATAGATATATATATATATATCAACTAGTGAATTAATATAGAGTAGTATTATGGAAATGATATACGTTAGTATATAATTCTCCTTATTATATATTAGTTTGAGTAAGTATAATTATAGATCATGTATGAAACACACACCACAGCAACACGTGAGTTTAGCTATTGGAGTATATATTTATATGGAGAAGAGAAGAATAATATATATACTATACGGCGTATATATATATATATACTATATATATACCTTTTATATTTATAGTAGATATATATATATATAAGTATATTCTCTCTCTTCTCTCTACTCGACCGTGCTCTTTCATTTCTCCTATCTCTCTCTAGACCGTCTTCTGCTCCTGATCACGTCTCTCTCTCATATATATATATAGAACTATCATTAAGTGGTATTAGGAGAGAGGAACGTATATTTTTGAAAGATGGAAGTATAATTGATATGATCTAATAGCGAGGAGTAGGGATAGCGGGAATAATATTTATGTATAGACTGTCAGTAGTTTATTGTATATGATATATATATTATGAGTAGTTAAGGGAGAGTATAGTATAATGACTAGTAGGAAGGTATTAATGGGAATGACATTACCACACACTCACACACCCACACGACCCACACACACCGCCGGCACACCACGACAGAACACCCACACACGAACGAACAACAACAAACACACACCACATACACAACACCAGCACGACACCACACACACACATGTTATATATATATAATATATTATATATAATATGACATATATACGCGTAATAGGCTTCGTTAATACGAGTGAGGGTTATCGGAGCGATATACTAGTATGGGCTATATAGCGTGGGTATCTTTTAGAGGTAGTAGGAGCTATAGATAGTACAGAGATATTATATATGTAATAATGTATTGATGGAGAAGTAGATAGGTGAATATTTAGAGGATAATTGATCTTGTATAGTATAAGATCGAAAGGCTTGTCGATGTAGATAAGCATGTTAGCTAAAGGAGGTAGAGGGGATCATCATAATTATTAACCGGCCCTGTTTTTATGGTCATTATTTGACCTTGCTTTTAGCTTGCAGAGGGTGCCGCGTGATTCGTGCGTTGGCTGGGCTCTGGACAACTGAATGTTCGGTCGTTGCGTCTGAGTTTTTGCTTGATTTGTCCCTTCTATCCCGCCCGTCATGAAGAGGTCGAGATGATGCCTGGGTTCGGGTAGTTTCCACAGCTATATGACGTATAGCTTTGAACTTGTTGTCTAGACTGTTTCATGTTGTGAGATGATCTTGGAAGAAAATGGAGAGACGGTGAATGGAAGTGACGACGAGGGGAGGAGGGAGTTTTCATTCTCGTATGACGAGAGGGGTACGGATGGTCCCCCCCAGGCCTTTCCACGGAGAGTGGCCTGGTTGTTACCTTTAGGTAATCATTCTCTCCATTTATCCTGGGGCTTGGGCCAGCACTGACTTGGGCTAGCTTTATGAGGCGGGCGTGGAGCAATAGAGAGAGGAACAGGTCGTAGTTGGGAGAGCGTTTGAGCGATGGTGGGGTACAAGGATAGGGGAGCAATCGAGAGAGAAAGACGATGAGAGGCGAAGGCAAGCGGGAGGAGAGAAGGTTCCATTGCCCAAGTAACTTCATCAGCTCATAGTCAATGGGGTTAGAGTGAAGAGGGTGTGTCGGAAGAGTATCTTAGACGACGGTGAATATATGAGTCAGCGACGTTAGGTAATTACAGATAGTAGTATATATATATATCATAAATACAGTATAGCTAATTGAGATATATTAGGGGCTAATCTTAGTAGAAGTCTGAAAATAGAGTAAGGGAGGGTGAAGGACGTTATGTGAGACATCGAGTTACTGGATGAGAACAGGAGAGAGATTTGATGAGTCAGAGGCGCGATGTGGCGTGAGTCATGAGTGATGAGACTTAGAGAGACGGGAGGAGGAGAGGAGGAGGTGGGGGGAGTGCTTATGATGCGGTCCGTTACCGCGGGTAGGTGAGGATGATTCCGCACTTTGAACGAGTGAGAGAGGAGCGACGAGGAATGAGAGAGATTGATATGGGGAGCTGGAGGAGAGAGAGATGGGTGATGGATTGTTGATGATAGGGTGATAGAAATAGAGAGATAGGGACACACAACACCTACACGAGAGCAACATCAACACAACCCCACACATGACGATCATAGGGAGAAGAGATATATAAAGTATAATAGAGTAAGAAGGTAAAGAGAGAGGAGACTGAGAAGATGAGAAGAGAGAGTAGATAGTGAGATAGAGATAGAGAGAGATAAGAGAAGAGTAGGAGAGATGAGAAGGAGAGGGAGAGAAGAGATGAAGGAGATGATGACAAGAGAGAGAGAGAGAGAGATGAGAGAGAGAGAAAGAGAGAGACGAGAGATGAGAAAGGAGAGAGAGAGGAGAGAGAGAGAGAGAGGAGTTTGATAAGAGAGAGAGCGAGAGAGAGAGATGACGAGAGGAGAGAGATGAGAGAGAGAGACCGAGGGAAAGAGAGAGAGAGAGAGGACCGCGGAGAAAGAAAGAGAGAGAGAGAGAGAGAGAGAGAGGAAAATAGAGGGAGAGAGAGAGAGGATGAAGGAGAGAGAGGAGAGGAAGGACGAGAAGGAGAGGGAGAGAGGAGGGAGAGAGAGAAGAGACCAGAGATGAGAGGGGGAAAGAGAGGAGAGAGACTGATAATGAGAGAGATGATGAGAGAGAGCTGAGAGAAGAGATGAGAGAGGATGGAGAGATGAACGAGTCGAGAGAGATGAAAGAGAGAGAGAGAAGAACGATTGTCCCAAAATAGGGAGACACGTGGAGGGAGGAAAAAAAGGGAAAAAGAGGAGGGAAGATGGAAGGGAGGGGAAAAGAGGGAGAGGAAGGAGGGAGAAGGAGGTGAAAAAGGGAGGTGAGGGGGAGGAAAAGGGAGGGATGAGATATGGGAGGGAGGGAAAGGAGGGAGGGGGGGGGGGGGGGCAAGGTGTACGAGAAGGGATATAGAAGAGGAAGGAGGGAGGGAAGAAAGGAGGGACAGAAGCGAGGAGGGAGGGAAGAAAGGAGGGAGAGAAGGGGAGTGGAAGAAGGAGGGAGGGAGGGAGGAGAGTGAGGCGGAGGAAGGGGAACGGGCAAGCAGCAAGAGGCGGTGTGGGGAGGGGGGAGACGAGCAAGCAGGAGAGGAATAACCGAGGCCCCCGAGAGGCGGACGTGCGGCAGAAGCCACCTCCAAATACAGTACTATGGTTGGACCCCCAGCGATGAGCGAGGGGCCTCAGGAAGTGAGAGGAAGGAGGGGGAGAGGCGACTGCGAGGTGAAATAGAGAATGAGAGAGAGAGGAAGGGAGGTGAAAGTGAGGGAGGGAAGGGCTGGGGAAGGGAGCGGAAGGCAGGGGGGTAAGGAAGGAGAGGAAGGGGAGAGGGAGGAGGATAGGATTGTACAATTGTTCACTTTCAGCCCTTACCCCCCATCCACACTAGTCCCTGTATCGTTTCACCCTCTTCCACCCCCCTCCTTACCCCATCCTCACCGTTTATCCCCCTTTGCCACTGCAGCCTATAGTTACGCTTTTTCTGTGTATTGCATAACGGCCGTTAAGTACTCTCCTCGTGAGCGTCCTGTTAATAGGAGAGAACCCTGTTAACTCTGGGTTATACGCATCGCAGTGGAGTGTGTCAAGATGTGGCGCGGAGGGACGCCACACCATAGCGCGATTCAGACCGGGGGTAGTAAGGGAGGTGTAGTTTACGGCGTAAGATGGAGGTGAGCGTGTGTTGAGGGGAAGAAGGGTGAGAGGGGGAGAGGGGGAGGGGTAAGAGGTGTTATGACGGGGTCGCCACGAAAGGGTGCTTGGTTCGCAACGGCGATGGGATAAGAGGAGAGAGGATGGAGGTGGCTAGAACGGAGCGAGATGAGAGTGGAGCGAGGAGAGGGAGGAGAGAGATTCGGGCGGTGAAGGCGATACGGGTTTTAAATATAGGTATGTTAGTAAAGCGCCTTGACGCTCACGACATTTCGCACCCGTACACATATTCACAACAACGGCACGCCGGCGCACACACTTCCAACTCAGAACACGATAAGTGTCCGGGGGGTGCAGGAGACTGTGAGCCCATGGAAGAGAACCACCGCTCACGGACTCCACAAATACCCTCGAATGGGTATCCTACGACCGCCTACACCACCAATCGGAGCCAGGCCGTTCGCTGAGCGGCCTGGCTTCAAGGAAGATTAGCCTCTCCGTTACACACCCGCGTGCTTGAAGGATAGAGAGAGAAAAAAAGAACAAAGGCGGAGGAGCCGGAGTGGAGCGCACCGGAGCGGCTCGGCTAACGGTGAGGCAGACGGCACGCAGTACAGGGGGTCGCCCCGTAACTCCCAAAAAAAAGGCTATCTCAGGAAATCACCCAGGGACCAACTCCGTGCCAGGAGCCCATCTAGACGCCTGTCTACGCAACCGAGCACCGGCTATTAGACCGGTCGTAATCTAATATAATATATATATATAATATATATCTATATATTATATAATATATATATTAATATTATATATATATATATATTAATATTTAATATTGTGTGGTTTGATGTGTGTGTCGTGTGTGTGAGTTAGTGTCGATGTAGTGTGTGTGTGATGTTGTGATGTGTGTGTGTGGATGTGGATGAATGTTTGTGGAATGTGTCTCTAATGTTAGACTTTGAAATGTAATAGATTTTTTTTTGTATATTAATTTCGATGCAATAATACCATGCTTATTTAACAAAAAAGAAAATACTCATACGGCCACAAGTGTCTCAGAAGCAACCGTCCCCCACTAGTTCAGAACAGAAAAACCTTCGCATATTTTTTTACCTTCTTTTCAATGCTGAATGAATCACTAGGCTTTAATGCTTTACGTCTTTACAATTTGCCTGGCGAAATGAGCTCCAGAAATTGAAAATCCCCAGCGATAAAAAGCAGAGTGTCAATAAGAACGTACATGTTACTGTAGATTTCGCAGCGAGAGAACAAAAAAGAAGAGTATGATAAACAAAATATAAAATTGGACGTGCAAGGCGCTTGAAACGCCACAGGTACCGCACGATGGTAGTGGAGGAGCCGTAGCTACTTGTAAATAAAGGTATCGGCGTCAAGGACATAGACGCTATATAAAGCAACAAACCCCCCGTGCTGGTTTACGCCCGAAGTTCCTCGAGCACATAAATTTGCAAGTGTGTAAAAAGGGAGGCCCGTAACTTGGAGTGCGCAGATAAAATGTTATGTATGTGTTGTTAATTATTGCCTGTTTGGCTAGCTGGACTCATCAGTCGCAGCGGGTATTGGTCTACCTTGCCGTTCCGCAGGCTTTAGTTTTGACAGACGGGATACGGCGAAATTTTTTCTCCGCTACCGTATAAATCGTTGCTGACAGTAATCTTCTACTATCGATACGATATAGATGACGGGCTGACTATAAGGACTATAATTATCTTCAGGGTGAGATGCGTAGACTACGTCCTCAGACGCCACTGCTATATATAGTAAGTGTTATATAATATAGTGATATTGATAGAATATATATATATCAGTTATAAGTAGCAATTCAAGCTGACTTAACTGTACTCATAGCACCCCCCGCCCCCTCACTACCTAGGATATCATCACGCACCCTCCAAACCATACTATATACTATACTACTCATCAACCCCTATACCCCTACCTATAACCTACCCCTCCTACACCTACTCCGCAATACGCATACCAATAACCCACTTATAGTATTCGTGTGCAGGTGTCGCTCCGCCGCCCCGCCGCCGAGAGCGCTCGCGAACGACGCCCACTGCTGGTTCGGGTCGGCCAGCGTTCGTCGGCCGGGCTACGCGCCCCCGACGACGACAAATACCCGCGGGTACGCACGTCATTTCGGCGGTGGGGTGACGCCCGGCCGAGAGGGATGGGTGAGGGGGAGGTGGAGTGGGAGGGAGGGAGGGGGGGTTTGGGCGGCATTTTTGGCGCGAATCCAGAATTCTGCCGGGGTTTTCCCTTCCGAACCCCGCCGCGATACTTTCGCCTCCTCTTCTCTCTCCCCCCCTATCCACTTCTCTCTCCCTTTCCTCTCCCTCCCTTCCTCTCCTCTTACCTCCCCTCCCTCCTTCCTTATTTTCTACTTCCTCCTAATAAACTCTTCGTCATCTCTCCTCTCCCCTCCCTTCCCTCTTCTTCCCCCCCTCCCCTCCTTTCCCTCCTCAATACCTCTTCATCAGCTCGCCTCTCCCCTCCTCTCTGCGTTCTCTTCTCTCCTCCCTTTCCCTTGCCTTCCTACCATCCTCCGCATTCCACCCCGGGTGCTCTTTCGCCCTCCTGAGGGAGAGAGAGAGAGAGAAGGGGGAGAGAGAGAAGAGGAGAGGAGAGGGGAGTAGAAGAGAGAGAGAGAGAGAGAGAGAGAGAGAAGAACGATTGTCCCAAAATAGGGAGACACGGGGAGGGAGGAAAAAAAGGGAAAAAAGAGAGGGAAGATGGAAGGGAGGGGAAAAGAGGGGAGAGGAAGGAGGGAGAAGGAGGTGAAAAAGGGAAGGTGAGGGGGAAAAGGGGAGGGAGAGATATGGGAGGAGGGAGGAAGGAGGAGGGAGGGAGGGAGGGAGGCGGAGGAAGGGGGAACGGGGCAAGAGCAAGAGGGAGGTGGGGGAGGGGGAGACGAGGCAAGAGGAGAGGAATAACCGAGGCCCCCGAGAGGCTGACGTGCGGCAGAAGCCACCTCCAAATACAGTCATATGTTGGACCCCCAGCGAGAGCGAGGGGCCCTCAGGAGTGAGAGGAAGGAGGGGGAGAGGGACTGCGAGGGAGAGAGAGCGAGGAGGGAGGGAAGGAGGGAGGGAGGGCTGGGGGAAGGGAGGGAAGGCAGGGGGGAAGGAAGGGAGGACAGGGGAGAGGGAGGAGGAGTTGTCAATTTTCCTTCGCCCCTACCCCCCCCCCACCCTAGTCCCTTCGTTTCACCCCTCTTCCACCCCCCTCCTCCCCCACCCAATCCCCCCATCCCCCGTCCCCCTTTGCCCCTGCGCTATAGTCGCTTTCTGTTGCAACGGCCGTAAGTCTCTCCTCGTGATGCGTCCGTTATAGGAGAGAACTGCTCTGTTATACGCATCGCAGGAGAGGTGCAGATGTGGCTGCGGGGACGGCATAGCGATTCGGGGGGTAAGAGGGAGGGTGTTGGCGAGATGGAGGTGAGCGTGTGTTGGGGGAAGGGGAGGGGGGAGGGGGAGGGGAAGGGTGTTATGACGGGGGTCGCGAAGGGTGTTGGTTCGGCGATGGGAGAGAGAGAGAGGGGGGTGGATAAAGGAGAGAGAGAGAGAGAGGGAGGGAGAGAGATTCGGGCGATGAGGCGATACGGGTTTTAAATAGGGTATGAAAGCGCCTCCAATTTCGCCGTCATTTCCCCCGGCCGCGGCGCCCTTCCCTGAACGGGGTCCGGGAGGAGACGTGAGCCCGAGAGACCACCGCTCACGGACCCAAATACCCTCGAAGGTGTTCCTCGACCGCCACCCCATCGGAGCCACGGCCGTCGCTGGCGGCTCGGCTTCAAGGAAGTGCCTCTCCGTCACACCCGCGTCTTGGAGGAGAGAGAGAAAAAAAGAACAAAGGCCGGAGGGCGGAGTTGGCGCACCGGAGCGGTCTCGGCACGGGCAGGCGACGGCGCAGGGGGTCGCCGACTCCCAAAAACAGGCACTCAGGAACCCCCGGGACCAACTGCCGTGCCAGGACCCTCGACGCCCTGTCACGCACGAGCACGCGGCGTCGGATATATATATATATATATATATATATATATATATATATATATATATATATATATATATATATATATATATATATATATATATGTGTGTGTGTGTGTGTGTGTGGTGTGTGTGTGTGTGTGTGTGTGTGTGTGTGTGTGTGTGTGTGTGGATGATCGTCTTGTGGATGTGGTCTCTAATGTTAGACTTGAATGTAATGATTTTTTTTTATATTATTAATTTCGATGCAAAATTCCCTGCTTCATTAAAAAAAAGAAAATACCATCGGCCCCCAAGTGTCTCAAGAGCAACCGTCGAACGCAAACCTTCGCATATTTTTCCCTTTCTTTTCAAGCTGATAATCTAGGCTTTAATGCTTCGTTTTACAATTTGCCGGCGAAAAGAGCTCCGAAATTAAATCCCCAGCCGATAAAAAGCGGTCAATAAGAACGCATGTTACTGTAGCTTCGCGCCAAAAAAGAAGATTGAAACAAAATGGCGGCGCGCTGACGCCACCAGGTCCGCGGGGGAGCCGGCCTTAAAAGGTCGGCGTCAGGACAGCGCAGCAACAACCCCCCGTGCTGTTTACGCCCGAAGTCCCGGCCAAATTGCAAGTGGTAAATAAAGGGCGCCCGTACTTGGTGCGATAAAAGTTATTTTAATTATTGCTTTGCATGATGGACTCATCAGCAGCGGGTATGTCACCCTTGCTCCGCAGGCTTTATTTACGGAATTTTCTCCGCCGAAACGTTCGCAGACCCTTCCTCGCCCGATAATGAGCGCGAGACCTCCTCGGGGGAGCGGCCGCCGCGCCCGCGAGGTGAGGCAATCAAGCGCCTCTCCACCCCCCCGCCCCCCCCCCCCACCACCCGCCCACCGTCCCCCCCCGCCCCCCACCCACCCGAGAGCGCTCGCGAACGACGCCATCTGCGGTTCCGGGTCGGCCAGCGTCGCTCGGCCCGGGCTACGCGCCGACGACGCAAATACCCGCGGGTACGCACGTCATTTCGGCGGTGGGTGACGCCCGGCCGAGGAGGGAGGGAGGGAGGGAGGGAGGGAGGGGGGTTTTGGGCGGCATTTTTGGGCGCGATCCAGACTTCTGCCGGGGTTTTCCCTCTCCGAACCCCGCCCGCGCTCCTTTCGCCTCCTCTTCTCTCTCCCCCCCTCTCCACTTCTCTCTCCTCTTTTCCTCTCCCCTCCCTTCCTCTCCTCTTCCCTCACCTCCCCTCCTTCCTTATTTTCTCTTCCCTCCTCAATACCTCTTCGTCATCTCTCCTCTCCCCTCCCTTCCTCTCCTCTCCCCTCCCTTCCCCTCCTCTTCCCTCCTCAATACCTCTTCATCAGCTCTCCTCTCCCCTCCTCTCTTCGTCTCTTCTCTCCTCCCTGTCCCTTGCCTTCCTTCCCTCCTCCGCCATTCCACCCCGAGTGCTCTTCGCCCTCCTGATCCACCTATCTTCCACTCTTTTCCACGTTCGCTTTGCTTTAACTTACCTTTCGTTATTGTTGCAGTGTTATTGTCTCTTCCTTTGTGAACCTCGGATGTCTTAAGAAACATTTATCCTTATCTTTACCTGTTTCTTCATCTTCCTTTTTTTTTTTAATCACGTATTCTGTTTTCGTGTATCAAAGGCGTTTGCTTTTATCTCTCCCAAACCTGTGATATTTTTTCCTCTTTCCACTGCCTTTCTTCTGCTTCCTCCTTCTCCTCTTCCTTCTTTCCCCTCTTATTTTTTTCCGCCTTCTCCTCTTCCCCTCATCTTTCTTTTTCCTCCTCCTCCTCTTCCTCCCTTTCCTCATTTTCCCTCTCTTCTTTCTTTTCCTCATTTGCTCTACTTTCTCCCCTCTTCTCTTTTTTTCAGTCTATCTTCGTCTTCACCACCATCCTCTTCCTCCAGCATCACCTTCTCCTACTCCCTCTCTTCCTTCATCATCACTGTCTCCCTTATTCCTCCACCTTCATCACTCCCCCCTACCCCCCCTCTCCCATCGCCTATGCCAAAGACCCCACGGATTCTCTCTCTCTCTCTCTCTCTCTCTCTCTCTCTCTCTCTCTCTCTTTCTTTGTCTCTCTCTCTCTCTCTAATATATATATATATATATATATATATATATATATATATATATATATATATATATATATAGAGAGAGAGAGAGAGAGAGAGAGAGAGAGAGAGAATTTTCATGGATATAGATAAATAGACGGATAGGTAGATAGACAGATAAAGACGCGCAGGTAGACAGAAAAATAAATAGATGGATACATAGGGAAAATAAGGAAAGAAGGAAGGAAGGAAGAAAGGAAGGAAGGAATGAAGGAGGGACAGGGAGAGAGACAGAAACAGATATATAGGTATTGATATAAACAGATAAATAGACAGATATAGACAGATAGACAGGTGCACATAAAAACAGAGAGAGAGAGAGATTGAGAGATAGAGACAAAGTGAGAATCTTGTTCATAAATACATATTTTTAATACATAAGTAAAGAGAAAAAAAGAGAGAGAGAGTAAACGTACCGTAGATACACATCCATAACAGAATAAGCATAGAGAGAAAGAGAGAAAGAAAAAGGAAAAGAGAGAGAGAGGGAAAAAAAAATCCATAAGCGACAGAAAGAGAGAAACACAGTGAAAAAAAAAACCCACAGGATTTTGATTAAATTCGGAAAAAGTGATTAGATATGACTATGGCGTTACAGGGTTCGATGCGTAATTAATACGTTTATGTTCTAATGTTAACCAGGAAAAGAATATGAAAACGTTGATTTTTCGTTAATACCCTTTTAAACCTCTTGTCACAATAAACTGTTCGAAAATGCGATAGCGATCAATGATACAACAGGGTTTATAACACTAACAGTAGTGGTGACAACACTAATGATAGCAAAAGTAAAAATATGAATAGTGATAATAACTGTAAAGATGCAATAGTAATATAAGATAACAAAACCATGTAATGCAATACTAACTGCAACAAACTAATAATCTGAATGATGATAACATAATATACAGTAGTAATACTGCTGATAACAACTGCAGCAGTAATGTATATATATATATATATATATATATATATATATATATATATATATATATATATATATATATATATATCCATGTTTATAACAAAATTAACAAAAAAATATACTTGTGTAACTACTATTACTATTACTACTGCTATTGCTATAACTAACAGTAATTCATACCTTCACTGTAGAAAAGGTATGAATGAGAATGAATATCTTCACAGTACAAGAAATGTATTTGACCGGTTTCGATTATATCTTCGTCAGAAATAACATGTATCTCTAACGAAGATATAAACGAAACCAGTCAAATACATCTCTTGTATTGTGAAGATATTAATTCTCATTCATACCTTTTCTACATTCATCAACATGGATACGGTTAACTACTACTACTACCATCACTACTGCTACTTTTCTGTAACCACCACTAATGATAACGACTGTAACAATGACACTACCATTACTGCCTATGTTGATGATGAAAATACAGATTACAAGAACAACATAATCACTACACATCATAAAGGACACTGTAACATACAACACTATAACTCTACAACTCTACTTTCTGGAGGACAGTATGTACAGTGTTGTGGATAAAAAGCGTATAGTTTGACCATTCAACTTACTCTGATAATGAAGGAGTAATGTGCTTTTATTCACAAGGGCCCTGATCCTCCAAACGTATCTGGAAAGGAAGAAAAATACTTTAATGTGATGATGATGGTGATGGTGATAGTGATGATGGTGATGGTGATGATGATTATTGTTGTTGTTGTTGTTGTTGTTGGTGGTGGTGATGATGATTATGTTGTTGTTGGTGGTGGTGGTGGTGATGATGATGGTGTTGGTGGTGATAATGATGATGATGGTGATGACGATAACGATGGTGATAATAACGATAACGATAATGATAATGACGATGCTGATGACATGATGAATACAATAAAAAAAAAATATATATAATAAACTTCGCAAACAATAAGAGTAATGATGATAGTGATAACGGCGGTGAAATAATGATGATGTGGACAACAATAGTATTTTTATCAGGCGACAACATTAGTCGTACTAGGCCATAAATGTATTCATACAAGAGAAGGCCCATAATAACAGTACATACATGAATTACTAAAACTCTCCAGAAATAAACAAGAAGAAAAAGAAGAAGAAGATGAAGAAGAAAAACGATAAATAGAAGATAAATAAACGATAATCTAGAAGAAGAAAAAAATATAGCATAACCACAGAAATCCTACAGTTGCCAAGATAGAGGAACGATCAAGGATTTCAGAAATCCTTAGCCCTCTCGGTTGCTAAGGAAATTGGCAAGCGGTTACTAGGGGCATTTGACAGGGGCATTTGGGGTCTAAACGTGGCTGCTGGGACCCCCGGGCGAGGCAGGGCTAGCCAGGGAGGTCCTAAGGGCTGTTTGCCAGGCTTGTCTGGGACTCTTTACCCCACCCCTCCTCCCCCTCTCCCTTACCCTCCCTCCCTCCACCTCTCCCTTACCCTCCCTCCCTCCCTCCCTCCTAAGCTATCTACAGTCCTCTTCCTTGTTCCTTACTCCGCCCAACGCCACTCGATTCTATTATTATTATTATTATTATTTTTACTTCTCTATTCCTTTTTTCTCTCTTCCTTCTGTCGTTCCCTTTCTTCCTTCTTCTGTCCTCTTCTTCCTCGATTCCCAATCCTTCTTCTCTTCGTCCCTTCACTCCCCTCCTTCCCTCTCTCTCCTGTCCCTTTTTATCTTCTTCCCTCCCTTCTCTCTCCTGTTCCTTCCTCTCTCCTCTCTTTCTTTCTTCCTCCTCGTCTTGTTTTTCAATTCTCCATTCCCCCACCCCTTTCCCTTTCCTATTCTTCCCTTTCTTCCCTCCCTCCCCTCCTTCTTTCCCTCCTTCCTACTTCGAGCACCGACGCCAGGCCTAACCAAATCGGACGGGAAGCCTAGTCCTAAACTGGCGCTTCGGGGTTGCGATCGAACTGGGTTGGCGGTTTGCAGAAGGGGATGCGATGTGAAACAAGTCATACACACACGAACAAGCACACGCACACACACACATTATATATATGTATATATATATATATATATATATATATATATATATATATATATAATAAAAATAATTATATTATATATAATATATATATAATATATATATATATGATATATATATATGATATATATATATATATATAAATATAATTAATATATATTATTATATGTTGTATTATATATTTTAATATATTAAA
>NC_051401.1:5177255-5182255 GCF_015228065.2 Penaeus monodon
TATCTGTTATACACTTTTTGTACACGCGTCTCTAGCCATCTATCTACACGCACGAGAATATGAACATCAATGAACATCCACACACACCTATACCCACGTGCTTCAAAGGGCCACGATCTCGACTTAACCTTTTATCAGAGACAATGAGCTTTTGCAACGATGAAGATCGATCACTCAGAGAACCTCTGGGACGAGACATGGATATCATTTATTATAGAATTAGCTTCTGACGAGGCAATGGTGCTGGCTGAAGAGGATGGTCAGGCAAGGATGGATGGGATTTGGAGTTTCCCTTTTGTCCTCAGGAAATGGGAGAAGACGCAGCGATAATGGTAGTGATGATGGTCTTCGTTTCCTTTTCCTCTTCAAGAAATGGTAGAAGATGTGATGGTAATGGTAGTGATGATAGTAATAATAATAACAATAGCAATAAGACAAATTGGAAAATGGTATTGATATCAACGACAGGATGACCAACAACAATTATGGTTATCATAATAATGATCCTAATAACATGAATATAATGATTATAACAATAATGATAACAGTAATAACACTACTACTAATGATGATGATAATATTAATATAAATATTAATAACAGTAATAATAATAATAATAATAATAATAATAATAATAATTCTTATAATAATAATAATAATGATAATAATAATAATAATAATAATAATAATAATAATGATAATAACAAAGCTAACAATAACAAGAGCAACAACAACAAGAATAATAATAACAATACTACTACTAATAATAATAATGATAATAATAAAAAATAATAATGATAATAATAATGTACGTAATACCAATAATGATAATGATAATGATGATGATGATGATAATGATGATGATAACAGTAATAATAATAATCATAATTAGTAAAATAATAATGATAACGGTAACAACAATGATAATATCAATAATAATAATGATAACAATAATAATCGTAGCATCTATAAAAATAACAAGTAATATTGATAATAGAAGTAGCAGCAATAACAATTATAATGAATATAATAATATAATAATAATCGACAAAAAGAAAGAAAGAAAGAAAGAAAGAAAGAAAGAAGAAGAAGAAGAAGAAGAAGAAGAAGAAGAAGAAGAGAGAGGCAGACAGAGAGACAAACAGACAGAGAGAGAGAGAGACAGAGAGAGACAGAGACGGACAGATAGACAGACAGAGAGACAGACAGACCGACGGAGAGAAAGTCATGAAGTACACAAAAAGCAAACCTGAAGACGCGGACCGTCGGCCCAACAAAAGAGAAGAAAGAGAGAAAGAAAGAGCGAGAGAGAAAGGGAGAGGAGGCGCTCCGCGATGACGAACGTTGTCATGCATCCTCACTCCAAGCCAACATTGTCATTGACGAGTCACGTGGGATGCAAGATGCGTGAAAAGCCTGCCGTAATCTCCGAAGCGACGGTTGCCAATGGGAGTGTGGTTATGCCCCGCGCGGCCGGCTTAGCGAACACAGAATGCCGTGGCAACAGAGACCCTTGAAGGATTGTTGTGGGCGAGAAAGCACGGCTTCACTCACGGGCTCTGTTAAACCCGATCCATTGTTTTATTTTTTCCTTCCCCCATCTGACGTGTCGTATCGCTGGAGGACGCGCATATCTCGCCGTTGGATGCTGGTGGATGTCTCTCACTGGCGGTTGAGGGAGGAAGCGAAAGTAAGCGGGGAATGTATGTACAGGACGTCACGAAAGCACTTCGATGTGAAATGTCACTGTCTGAGAGAGGCGGTGATATGAGCGACGTGTTGTGATGAACGACGTGAAGAGGTAAATAATGATAAATTATCAGACAACGAACAAACGCAAAGGCAGACCACAAACAATGATAATAACACGATATATGTAACAAGAACATTGACAATAAAATAAGTTTTTCACTCAATACACATAACTAAATACGTGGAGTTACTTCCTCTTCACCAAACCTTGTTTACCTTCGCACGGAAAGAGCTGCAAACCAGGTAATTCATAAGCACAGAAAACGACCCGGATTCCGTCTGACGATCTACTTATTCATTTGTTTATTTATCTTAATTCTTATCTTACTCCTTTTATATGTGATGCTCTTAAATATGCAAAAATTGCTCTCCAGCTGAAGTTTAGCAACATCAAAGAAATCAACGTCGGAATTAAACTGGTGACGAAGACTGGTATGCGCCAATCCCCTTCCTAATTCCAGTTCTCGACGCATTACGATGTTCAGATGTTTCGAGATTAGTCTGTTTACGCATCGAGTTAGTCTGCTGTTATTGTAAAACCAACTGCTAATAATGATGACGACAATATCGTAGAAAATAAAGAAAACATTACTGTGGTTAATTATATAATCATGTAATAACAGCATCGGCAACGGAATTAACAAGAGAATAAAGATAAATACAACATCAGCGCCATTGAAGACACCGCAAAGCACAGCACGAAAGGACGAAAACCAGCGTAGCGAAGGACAAACGAATGATAGATGGATGACGCAGCAGCACCGGTGTTTAGACGACCGGCAAAAATCGTAATGGAAACAACCTCACTAATGATAATAGGGATAATAGCAGGGACCCTTCACCCTTCTCTCTCTCCCGCTCACCCCTTCACCCCCTGCCTCCCCGCCTCCCATCCCTTCTGTCTCCCTCTCAGTCGGTCCTCATCCTCCCCATACCCCTTCCATACCCTATATGCCCCTCCTTCCATAACCCCCTTCTCCTCCTTCCTCCATACCCACCCTTTCCATACCCTCTACCCCTCCTCCCATGCTCCCTTCCCTTCCCCTCTGCCCATACCCCTTCCATACCCCCTACCACTCCCTCCCATACCCCTTCCTGGCCCACCCCCCCTCCACCTCGGGGCCCGGCGCGGATGAGGACTGGCCCAGGAGACCCGCAACTGAGCCAGGCATCGACAAGTACAGGTCGATCTTCTGGGACAAGGTTGGATAATTAGTTTTAATGGTCGAGCGGGGTAGCCGAGGGGGTGTGTGTGGAGGGGGGGGGGGCTGGCGGAGGAGGAAGGGTGGGAGGGGAGGAGGAGGTAGCCGAGGGGAGGGGTAGGAGGATGGAGCGGACTTGGGAGGTGATGCTGGAGGGAGTGGAGGAGAGGAGGCAAGGGGTGGAGAGAGAGAGAGAGAGAGAGAGAGAGAGAGAGAGAGAGAGAGAGAGAGAGAGAGAGAGAGAGAGAGAGAGAGAGAGAGGAGAGGGGGAGAAGAAAGAAATGAAGAAAATAAAAAGAAATAAATAAAGAAAATAAAAAAGAAATAAAGAAAATAACATCAACCCACTTCACAAAATCCTCGGATCCTTTCACACACCCGTCCCTCTTCCCCCTTCCCCCTTCCCCCTTCCACCTCCCTCCTTCCTCCTCCATCCCTCTTCTCTCTCTCTCTTTCCTTCTCTTTCCCTTTCACTCCCCCCCCTCCCTCTCCCTCCTTTCCGTCTCCTTCCTCTCCCCATCCCGAGCCTAGGCGTCCACTTTGCATTCCTTCATGTCCGTCATAACCCTTTCCCTTCAGTGTCTTCCATACCGGCCCCTCTGTTAAGTCGTCACCGGCTGATGATATCATTGTCATCGCTTCTGTGATAACTTTTGGTATTGTTACTACAACAACTACTACTACTATTATGTAGTATATATGCTGCCACTGCTACTGCTGGTGCTTCTGCTAATACTAATATTACTATTGTGTAGTATATATGCTGCTACTGCTACTGCTGGTGCTTCTGCTAATACTACTACTGTTATGTAGTATATATGCTGCCACTGCTACTACTGGTGCTTCTGCCACTACTACTAGTGATTCTGCTACTCCTACTAATTATGTAGTATATATGCTGCTACTGCTGCTACTGGTGCTTCTGCTAATACTACTACTACTGCTACGACTATTGCTGTTACTACTTTTGCTACTGCTGATGCTGCTATTACTACTGCAGTTGTTGCTACTACTAAAACTGCTACTACTAACACTGCTGCTGTTACTTTTTCTACTATTACTGCTGCTGCCACTGCATCTGCTACTACTGTTCCTACTACTACTGCTGCTGCTGTTGCTACTACTACTACTACTACTACTGCTACTACTACTACTGCTGCTGCTGTTGCTACTACTACTACTACTACTACTACTACTGCTTCTGGTGCTAATACCATTATTATTGCCAATGGTATTGATGTTGTATTTTTTGTTTTTCTAATGTTATTATGATGATGATCTGTTTCCCTTCTTTTCATTATGCTTCTCGTTGATGATAAGAATTCTGATAATGATAATAATGATGATGCAATAGTTACAATAATAACGATAACAGTGACGGTAATAATGACATGACGATGATGATATTACTACTACTCCTAATAATAATGATGATGAGAATAATAATAATAATGATAATGATAATAATAACAATAAAAATGATAATGAAACAATAATGATAATGACTACATTGCTGCTACTACTACTACTAACAATAATAATTATAATAAAAAAATAATATTAATATTAATGATAATGATAATGATTTCAACAGTGACAATAACAACATGATAATAACGATAATAATAATAATAATAATAATAATAATAATAATAATAATAATAACAATAATAATGGTATTGGTAATGATGATGATAACGATGCAAACGATATAATGGTAATAATAATGACAATCGTAATAATGATGGTAATGGTAGCTGTACTGAGAGTATCAATTATATATATATATATATATATATATATATATATATATATATATATATATATATATATATTATATATATATATACATATATGTATATTTTTTCTTTCTTTTCTTTTCTTTCTTTATTTATTTATTTATTTATTACATCTATATAAACCATTAACACAATTACGCTTATTATTTCCTCCAACACCACAAATAACATAATCCGTATCATGATAATCACAGCTGATTCTTGCATGCTTTTATACTCGTAATCCAAAATACATGAAACTGAAATA
>NC_051401.1:5207507-5211350 GCF_015228065.2 Penaeus monodon
TATATATATATATTAGATAGTATATAGTAATATATATATAATATATAGCTATATATTATATATACATTATACATACATGTGGGTGGATATATATATATATATATATATATATATATATATATATATATTTATATATATATATATATATATATATATATATATATATATAAATATAAAAAATATATAGTATAATATATAAATATATATCATATATAATATATATATAATATTATATATATATACTATTTATATATATATATATATATATATATAATACATATATATATATATATATCTATATATATATTATATATATATATATATATTCTATATAGATATATATTAGTAAATATGTATATAGTATATATATATTATATATATATATATATATATATATATAATAGATATATATATATATATATATATATATCTATAATATATATATATATCCTAATATATATATCTATAATCTATATCTATTCAGTACATCATACATACATAACATACATACATACATACATACATACATATAATATAATATATATATATATAATATATATATATATATATAGATATTAGTATCTACTATATATAAAATATATATTATATATATATAGATATATTATATAGATATATATAATAACAGTTACTATATATCTCTATATATATATATCTCATATATAATCTATCATCTATATCTATCTCTATATATATATATATATATATCTTCTATATATATATAAGAGAGAGAAAATGTACTTGCAATATGTTCTATATTCTTACTATATATATATATATTATATCTATCTATTATATATCTATATATATATCTATATATCTATATATAGATCTATCGTGTCTATCCCTACCATCTCTACTCTCCATAATCTATATCTTACTATATATATATATTATATCTCTATATCTATATGCTATCTATCTATCTATATTTCTACCTATATATCTTATATATTATCTATTATATTTATATCTATATATATCTCTCCTCTATATCTTATATCTATATATGTCTATCGTTATATCTAGTCTATCTCTCTCATCTCTCTCTCTCTCTCTCTATATTCTATCGATATCTATTATCTCTCTATATCTATATCTACATAATTTCATACGTCTATATATATATATATATATATATATACTATGTTATCGTCTATGATATATATATCGTATATATATATATCTATCTATAGTATATAATCTGTATATTATCTATGTCCTGTGTATATATATATCTCTTCTATCTATATCTATCATATCTCGATTATATATATATCTAGTATATATATATATGTCTAATATCTGTCTATATATGTATATATATGTATATATATTATAATCATATTATCTGTCTTTACTAATATATATAATTTTTTTCATTTAAATATATATATATTAGTATATGTATGTTGTTTAATAAAATATATATATATATATAGATACTATATCTAGTAATCTTCTATCTCTCTATTCTCTATATCTCTCTCCCTCTCTCTCTACTCTCTATATAATATATCTCTCTCTAATAATCTATATCTCTATATAACCTATATCTATCTATATATAATATTCTCTATAATCTCTATCTATATGATCTATCTATCTCTCTCCTATATAATATATATATATATATATCCTTACATACTACATACATACATACATACATACATACATACATACATATAATATATATATATATATATATATAATATATATAGATATATATATATATATATTATATATATATATAAATATTATATAATATATATCAAATTTATATATATTATATATATATAGATATATATGTATATATTATATATATATTATATATTGATATTATATAGATATATATAATATATTCATATATATATACACACATTTATAGAGAGATAGACAGACAGACAGATTGATTTATATTTTAGAAGTTGGAAATCGCTGTAAATATATCCGGAAAAGTCATCATTATTTTTCCCGGAAAGTATTTAGTTTGAACTCACAGATTACTTACTTATTTCCTTGGCAGCTCATGACCTGGCTGTTTTCCCATTCATCACTTTATACTAAATTATATATTCATATTTGTACAGTATGTGAAAATTACATTACAAAATTGTAGATGAAATATTCAACTCATTAATAATCAAATCTTTGTGCGACTTGATTCCCAGGAATCTTTTAGAAATATCGAAAGATACTAAAAATTCTGAAGAAGGTCAGATAATGACGGAGTCAAATATGCAAAGGTTTCGTGGGTATGCAAATTATAGATGGTGCCTCAATATTGCCGACCAAGTCTCAAGGATGTTGCACAATCCAGCTTCACAATTTTAGTTATGATATAACTATAATATTAATGAAACAAATTAACCTCAAATACGCATTCTTACGTACTTAGATTGATGGTACAGTTATATATATATATATATATATATATATATATATATATATATATATAGATATATATATATATCTAATAATATAGATATATATAAATATCTCTTCATCTATATATATATATTGCTCTATATATAGCTATATTATAATATATATATCATATATACTCTATATATATATAGTCTAGTCATATATATATATATATATATATATGTATATATATGTATAATATACTCATGCATATATATATCTCTCTTCTCTCTCTCTCTCTCTATCTCTACTATCTCACTCTACATCTATATCTGTATATCTATATCTATCTATCGTCTATATCTAGTCTTATATATATACCTTCTTATATATATATCTCTCGATTCTCTATCTCTAGATACTATATATAGATATATATATATATAGATCTATCCTATATCTCTATCTATATCTGTATTTACTCTCTATGTATGTATATTCCTATTCTCTTATCTATATCTATATATCTCTATATATCTCTCTATATATATATCTAATCTCTTCCTGTTATCTCTCAGTATATATATATGATATATATATATAATATATATAATATATATATATTTCTTCTTTTAACGGTAGGTTCATGTCTGAGCCGCGTGTCACAGCATGAGTACTATTGTAGTTTTCATGTTGTTATGCTCTGGAGGGTACGTGGTAGGGTCCCCGTTCCTTTCCCAACGGAGATGCCGGTGGTACTTTTAGGTAATCAGTCTCTCTATTTATCCGGCTTGGGACGCAGCACTTGCTGGTCTGGCTTGGCCACCCAGTGGCTAGGTAGGCAATCGGGTGAAAGTTCCTTGCCCGAAGGGAACAACGGCGGCGGTGGTTACTCGAACCCTCGAATTCAGATTTGCCGTCCGGTCACAGTCCTTGAGTCCGACGCTCTATACCATTTCTGCCACCGCGGCCTTGACGATCATGGGCTCCATG
Source organism: Penaeus monodon (assembly GCF_015228065.2). NCBI lineage: Eukaryota > Metazoa > Arthropoda > Malacostraca > Decapoda > Penaeidae > Penaeus > Penaeus monodon. Next base: position 5,210,886 of record NC_051401.1, read on the forward strand.
ATTTTTCCTTAGCAATTTAGAGCGGTGATTTGCCATTGCCCTTCGCGCCATTTTTTTTTTTTTTTTTTTTTTTTTTTCGAGTCACCATCTCTATTTTACACCGGCACTGACTTGAGCTGGTTTGCCACCAGTGGCCAGGCAGCAATCGAGGTGAGTTTCTTGCCCCAGGAAAAACGCGCCGGCCGGTGAACTCGAACCCCTCGAACTCAGATTGCCGTCGTGAGAGTCTGAGTCTGACGCTCTAACCATTCGGCCACCGCGGCCCGTTATATATATATATATATTCTATATTATATATATATAATATATTAATATATAATATTATATATATATATATATATATATATATATATATTATCACTCATATCTCTATATATAATAGAGACATATATTATATACTATATATATATTATATATATATATATATATATGACTATACATACATATATATAGAATATATATATA
>NC_051401.1:5211450-5215243 GCF_015228065.2 Penaeus monodon
TTTGTCGTCTACTGTCTCTCTGTCTCTCCTCTCTCTTTCTTTTTTGTCTCTCTGTCTGCCTCTCTTCTCTTCTTCTTCTTCTTCTTCTTTTTCTTTCTTTCTTTCTTTTTTCTTCTTTTTTCTTTCTTTTTTCCGATTTTATTATATTATTGATATTATCATTGTTGTTACCGTTATCATTATTATTTTACTAATTATGATTATTATTATTACTGTTATCATCATCATTATCATCATCATCATCATTATCATTATCATTATTGGTATTACGTACATTATTATTGTCATTATTATTTTTTATTATTAACATTATTATTATTATTATTATTATTATTATTATTATTATTATTATTATTATTATTATTACTGTTATTAATGTTTATATTAATATTATCATCATCATTAGTAGTAGTGTTATTACTGTTATCATTATTGTTATAATCATTATATTCATGTTATTAGGATCATTATTATGATAACCATAATTGTTGTTGGTCATCCTGTCGTTGATATCAATACCATTTTCCAATTTGTCTTATTGCTATTGTTATTATTATTACTATCATCACAAACCATTACCATCACATCTTCTACCATTTCTTGAAGGGGAAAAGGAAACGAAGACCATCATCACTACCATTATCGCTGCGCCCTTCTCCCATTTCCTGAGGACAAAAGGGAAACTCCAATCCCTCCATCCTTGCCTGACCATCCTCTTCAGCCAGCACCATTCCCCTCGTCAAACTAATTCTATAATAAATGATATCCTTCCCTCGTCCCAGAGGTTCTCTGAGTGATCGTCTTCATCGTTGCAAAGCTCATTGTCTCTGATAAAAGGTTAAGTCGAGATCGTGGCCCTTTAAAGCACGTGGGTATAGGTGTGTGTGGATGTTCATTGATGTTCATATTCTCGTGCGTGTAGATAGATGGCTAGAGACGCGTGTACAAAAAGTGTATAACAGATAGGTGTGTTTGTGTATATGCATACATTCATACGTGTAGATAAATACGTCTAGAGACTGATAGAGATGTAGAGCAATAGGATGAATACTATTTTATTATATGTATTCATGCAGATGCACACATGTAGAAAGAGTAAGAATGAAAATGAGTCTTTCGCAGCGCAAGAAATACAGTTTCGTAGAAAAGATATGAATGGGAACGAATAGTTTCGCAGTGCAATTTATATTCATTTTCATTCATACCCTTTCTAAATTAATGAAAACTGTACACAGAGATGTATACAGAAAGGCAAACAAGTATTTAAACGCAGACATGCCTCCCCATTCACAACCCTAATCCTTATGTACAGCACTACACATATACCACCCATATACACTACACTACACCCTCATACACAGATATCACCTCCCCCCAATATCTCCCATGCACATAACCCCCCTCCCACACACACACACACACACATAACCTCCTCCACATACACGCACACATAACACAATGCCCCATGCACATACCCCCCCCCACACACACACACATAACCTCCTACATACACACACATACACACACATAACACAATGCCCCATGCACATACCCCCCCCCCACACACACACACACATAACCTCCTACATACACACACATACACACACAGAACACAATGCCCCATGCACATAACCCACCCCCCTCTCCATGTCCCATTCACAGACACCCCCAAGCTCCATACACACTTACACAACCTCTCGTATACAATCGCCCATTAAACCCCTATTCCCATACAACCGCTCCTGTATACCCCCATCAACCATAAACACCATACTTGCCATAGCCCAATACCATGCACGCAAGTATTTCCTGCTTACCATCCAACCATAACCTCAGCCATATTCCCAAATGTTTCCCCCATCCCCACCCACCATACAACCCCATATCCTAACCATACCCCCCCCTACTCACCTATGCCCAACCCCATTCACCCCAACCCCCATACCCTAACCATAAACCCCCCCACTCCCTAATGCCCCAACCCCACCCCCACCCCCATTACACCCACCCTGACGACGCAACCGCATTCCCAAACAAATTTTCTTAGTCTTTCCCTTAGAGAGAGTCCCGGGGTGTCCTCAGTCAAAGGACCCCTAAAAATAGGGATCTGCGAGGCTTTTCCCTGAAACCCTTTGAACACGATTGACTTCTGTTGGGGAGAGTGGGAGAAGGGGGGAGGGAAAGGATGGAGAGGTGAGCAGGGAGAAGGAGGGAGGGAAAGGATGGAGATGTGAGTAGGGAGAAGGATGGAGAGGTGAGGAGGGAGGGGAAGAGGGAAAGGATGGAGAGGAGGTTAGGGGATAGAGTGTAGAAGGTGAGGATAGGAGAGGGTGTCAGCGGTGTCTCTGGCTGTCGAGGTGAGGGATTCTTTAATTGGCCTTCGTTATCTCGCTTTGGGTTTTATAGTTTTGTTTTTTCATTATTACAGTTTTCGTCGTTATTATCATTATTGATTTTATCATTATTATTATCATTGTCATTATTATTGTTGCTATTATTATTATTATTACTATTATTAGGATTAATATAATTGTTATTATTATTATTATTATTATTATTATTATTATTATTATTATTATTATTTTCATCACCGTCACCATTGTCATAACTATTACTATCATCAATATTATTTTCATTCTCATTATTATACGAGAATAAAGGGATCTGAAGATATAAAAAACGGCGCTTCTTGGTTTTGGGTTGTAGTACATGTAGTATGCATATATATATATATATATATATTATAAAATATATATTTTATAATATAAAATAATTTATAAATTTTTATAATATAATTTTAAAATTTTTTTTTTTGGGGTTTGGGTTTTGTGTTTGGTTTTTTGGGTTTTTGGGTTTAGTTGGGGTTTTTTATATTAAAAATATATATATATATAATAATATTTTTTGGGGGGAATATATTTTATTTATATTAAGAAAAAAAATACAAAAATTTTTTATTAAAAAGGTTTTTTTTGGTTTTGGGTGGGTGGATGGTGGTTTAAATTATTCATTTTAATAAATTATTTTTGGTTTTGGGTTTTTTTTTTTAAGGAAATTTTAATTTTATTAAAATAATTTTTTTTTTTAAAATTTAAATTAAATTAAAAATAAATGAAAAATTTAAAATTAAAAAATATTAAAATTTTTTTCCCCCTTTTTTTTTTATTTTTTTTTGTTTATTGTGGGTGTTTGTTTTAAATTTTTTTTTTATAAAAGGGTTTTTTTTTTATTTTTTTAATAATTTTAATTTTGTATATTTAAAACCCCTTTTTTTTTTAATATCTTACCCTTTTTTTCTAAATTTTTTAAATTTAAAAGATTTTTTTTTTTTTTTTTTTTTTTTTTTTTTCTTTTTTTAAATTTCCCCCCCCCCCCAAAAACCCCCCTTTATTTATCTTTAAAATTTTTTTTTTTAAATTTTTACTTATTTTTTTTTAAATTCTTTATAATTTTTTTTTTTTTTTTTTTTTTTCCTAAATTTTTTTTTTTTTTTTTTTTTTTTTTTTTTAATATCCAAAAAAAAAAAAAAAAAAATATATATAAATATATATATAATATATAAAATTTTTATATTATTTAAAAATTTTTTTTTTTATTAATTAATATAATTAATTTTTATTTTTATATATAATAAAAATTTTTTTTATTTTTTTTTTTTTTAAATTTTTTGGGTTTTTTTTTTAAAAAAATAATATTTTTATTATTTATATATATAAAATATTTTAAAAAAATATAAAATTTTTTTAAATATTTTTTAAAAATTAAAATTAATTTTTATATTTAAAAATAATAA
>NC_051401.1:5215343-5220343 GCF_015228065.2 Penaeus monodon
CTCTCCCTTTCTTCCAATTTCTCCAGTTCACGATCAGCTTTCTTGAATTTGCCACTTCCCGTTTTATTATTCTTTCGTCTTCTTCTTCTTCCTTACGCCTGTCGCACCCCCTTTCTTTTTTTTTCCTCCCTCCTCCCCCTCCCTTCATAATTCTCTCCCTTTTCCCTCCCTCTTCCCATTCGTCTTACTCTCCCTCTTTCCTCCTTTTCTCTCCCTTCCACTCCTCTTTTCCCTTATTTTCTCTCTTTCCTCCTCCCTTTTCTCTACCTCTTTCCCTCCTTCTTTCACCTTATTTCTCTCCCTTTCCCCCTTCCTTCCCCTCCCTTACTCCCTCCCTTCCTCCCCTCCCTTCCTCCCTCCCTTCCTCCCTCCCTTCCTCCCTTCCCACCTCCCTCCTTCCCTCCCTCCCTCCCTCCCTCCCTCCCTTCCCCCTCCCACCTTCCTCCCACCTCCCTCCCTCCCTCTCCCCCTCCCCCTCCCACCACCCGTGGGGACGCTGACCCTCGAACTCATGAAGGAGGAAGTCGGCGGCAAAACCCGGAATTCGGACGTGAGGCGGCGGCGGCGGCGGCGGCGGCGGCGGTGGCGGCGGTCGGGTCAGCCGTGTGCAGGCGAGCGGCTCCGTGTGCGGCCCGCAGGCTCAGGGGGACATTCCTACACACAGGGGTTTATAGGCACGCCGCCGCCTCCGCCCTCCCCGCCTGCGCTCGCCACTCGGCCCCGCGATCCACTTCTCGGGCTGTCACTCGGCCCCGCGATCCACTCCTCCGCCATCGCTCGGCCTCTCGATCCACTCCTGCGCTACCACTCGGCTTTCGCGATCCACTCCTCCGCTACCACTCGGCTTTCGCGATCCACTCCTCCGCTACCACTCGGCTTTCGCGATCCACTTCTCCGCCATCGCTCTGCCTCTCGATCCACTCCTCCGCTACCACTCGGCTTTCGCGATCCACTTCTCAGGCTGTCACTCGGCCCCGCGATCCACTCGGGTTCCTCCACCACGCCACCCGTAGCCGCCGCCACCGCCTGCGCCTCCTCCTCCTCTTCTCTTCCTCCTCCTCCTCCTCCGCCGCCTCCTCCTCCTCCTCCTCCTCCTCCTCCTCCTCCTCCTCCTCCTCCTCCTCCTCCTCCTCCTCCTCCTCCTCCTCCTCCTCCGCCGTCTTTTTGCCGCGTCAGAATGCTGTTCGTCAGGCGGGTCAGCGGGACCGAGGGAGGGCAGGGGGGGCGGGGGGCTACTAATACTAATACTAATGGTAATGCTAATACCAATACCAATAATAATGCTAATACTAATACTAATACTAATACTAATGCTAATATTTATGTTAATAACTAATACTAATACTAATAAAACTTAAGTGAGAACTTTGTCTCCTCTCCTTATTCCTTTGTTTTCTTTTCATTATCTTCTTTCTCAGTATTTATCACTTTTTCTTGCTTTCTTTTTGTCGTTTTCTGTCTAGATATTTTTTGGTATTTGTCTCCGTCTTTCACTGTTGCCTCTTCCTCTTCTGTTTTGTTTATTATTTCGCAATATTTCTCTTATTCCATTTATCACTCTCTCCTCCTTTCTATATTTTCTGATTTCTCGCCCGTCTTTCCTTGGAACAATAAGAATACACACATAAAACTTTTCTAAAAAAAAAAAAAAAAAAAAAAAAAAAAAAAACTCGAATTTTACACATATAAACCGTATCTTTAAAAAAATGGCACCGAGGAAGAGAGAAAGAGAGAAAACGTAAAAAGAAAAAAAAAGCGCCGAGGAAGAGAGAAAGAGAGAAAACGTAAAAAAAAAAAGTAAAAAAAAAACAGAGGTTTAAAAAAAAACGTAAAAAAAGAACGGTGGGGAGGGTGGATTTACAACAAATTCCCGGTTGCGAATTCCCAGGAGGGAGTGAACGCCAGTGAACGTCAGCGAATGAACAGTAGCAATACAGGAGCCTCTTCGTTTTAAACCATCGAGTGTTCTGGTAGCTAAATACGCACGCACACATACCCTCACGTACGTATGGTATGTACGCAAGTTCAGGTACACATAGAGAGAGACACAGACATGGATACATTCATACATTCATAACACGGGTGTAAATGCAGACGGTGGTGTACATACATACGCGTACACACGGACATACACATATGCACGCACACGAACACGCACACAAACACGCACGCGCACACGCACACGCACAACGCACATACACACACACACACACACACACACACACACACACACACATACATACATACACACACACACACACACACACACACACACACACACACACACACATACATACATACACACACACACACACACACACACATACATACATACACACACACACACACACACACAAAGAAAAACACAAATTACACTGACCCCCCCCCCCCCTCTTCCTAATCATCCATGTTGCTTGCTATTTCTTCCTTCCTCTCTCTCCATCCCCCCTTATCTTCTCCTCCTCCTCTTCCTCCTCTTTTACTCTTCTTCCTCCTCTTCTTCTTCCTCCTCCTCCCTTCTCCTAGCTTTTCTTCCCCATCCTCCTCCTTTTCCCCTCCCTCCCCCTCCGTCGCCTCTTCCTCTCTCCCTCTTCCTCCACCTCCTCCTCTCCCTCCTTCTTTTCTCTTCTTCCTCCTCCTCCTCCTCCCCTTTCTCGTCCTCCCCTTAGTCGTTTCCTTCCTGCTCCTATTCCTCCTACCTTTCCTCTTCCTACTCTTTTTCTTCTTTTTCTTTCTCTTCTTCTTCCGCCACCTCCTCCTCCTCTTCCTCCTCCTCCTACTACTACTACTACTCATCCTCCTCCTCCTTCCCCACTCTCTCTTCTCCTTATCCTCCTCCTTTCCCTCTTCCTCCTCATTCTCATCCTCCTCCTCCTTCCCCACTCCCTCTTCTCCTCATCCTCCCCTCCCCTCATCCTCCTTATCCTCCTCCTCCCCCCCCCCTGCCCCGGGTACCAACTGCGGGTCGCCGGGCGGGATGAGGGTTCCAAGCAACGCTTAATTAATTACATCCTGGTATTCTGGGCCTCTTCGGGGGTGATAGGGGGTTGGGGGAGGGTGATAGGGGTGGGGGGAGGGTGATAGGGGGTGGGAGAGGGTGATAGGGGGGTGGGGGAGGGTGACAGAAGGGATATATATATATATATATATATATATATATATATATATATATATATATATATATATAATTTTATTTTATTTTTTGTCTTTTCTTTTTTTTTTCTTTTTTTTTTTTTTTTACATATAATACTCGTTCATATACAATATATATATATATATATATATATATATATATATATATGCATACATATATATATATATATATATATATATATATATATATATATATATACATATATATATGCATATACACACACATAAGGCCGCGTTGGTCGAATGGTTAGAGCGTCGGACTCAAGACTGTCACGACGGCAATCTGAATTCGAGGGTTCGAGTCACCGACCGCCGCGTTGTTCCCTTGGGCAAGGAACTTCACCTTGATTGCCTACCTAGCCACTGGGTGGCCAAGCCAGCCCAAGTCAAGTGCTGGTCCCAAGCCCGGATAAATAGAGAGAATAATTACCTAAAAGGTACCACCGGCACTCTCTGTGGAAAGGAACTGGGGACCCTACCACGTACTCACTCCAAGAGCATCACAACATGAAAACTACAACTAAGTACCATGCTGTGACCACGGCGGCTCAGACATGAACCTACCGTTAAAAGAAGAAGATACACACACATACACATATACTTACAAGTATATATTTAGACATGTATATGTGCCTGTATACCTGTCTCTCTTATTCTCATTCTTTTTTTCGTATTACTGTTTTTGCTTATATTTCAGTTATCGGTATTAATACCATTTACTTGTTTTTATCATTACCATATGTCAGTATGGTTCTTACAGTTATTGTCAGTGTCGTGAAATAGATAACTGATACTGTCTTTATTATTTACATTATCATTATCATTAAAATCATCTTCAGTTTTATATTGATTATCATAACAACAATGACCATTATTACCCGTATCATTACGATCATAATCACCATTATTGATATTGTTATTATACTGCCATTAGCATTAGTGTTAATATTAGTATCAGCACTGATCTCAGTATTAGGATTAGTATTAGTGGTGGTATCAATTCAAGTAGAAGTCGTATTAGTAGTACCATTACTATTATTACTATCAATATCATCCTATTCATTATTGGCATAAGTATTTAATAGTGTTATCCTGATCATGATTATACATCATTATAACTAAAAACTCTCTCTCTTTCTTTCTCTTTCTCTTTCTCTTTCTCTTTATCTTTTTCATTTTCTCTCTCTCTCTCTCTCTCTCTCTCTCTCTCTCTCTCTCTCTCTCTCTCTCTCTCTCTCTCTCTCTCTCTCTCTCTCTCTCTCTCACTCTCTCTCTCTCTTTCTCTCAGATATTTTTGTTAATATTATAATCTCAACGTAAACAACGTAAAATTATCGCCATCATATCATCACCGAAGCATTATCACCATACTCGGTTGCAACATCACCATCATTATCACCATCAGCGCTGCTAGTACCATCATTGCAACAAAAACAAACGAAATGTGGTTAGCGCGTGCAAGGGAACCTGTTGACCGATAGATAGATAGATAGATAGATAGATAGAGACAGGAGACGTGTACCGAGAGGAGGAGGAGTAGGAGGAGGAGGAGGAGGAGGAGGAGGAGGAGAATAGGAGGAGGAGGTGGGGGGTACGGAAGGGAGAGTGGGGGAGTTGAGAGGGGAGGGGGAGGGAGAGAGGGGGAATAAGGGGAGGAGGAAGAGAGAGGGGGGATAAGAGATTGTAGAGGAGGAGAGGCAGAAAGAGGAAGGAAGTAAATAGGGAAAGGGAGAGAGGAACGTGAGGAGGAGACGGGAAAGGAAGAAGCTCGAAGAGGAAGAAAGGAGGCACGGGAAAGGAAAAGAGAGGAAGAGAAAGTGGGAAGAGGAAGGAAGAGGAAGAGCGAG
>NC_051401.1:5222021-5227021 GCF_015228065.2 Penaeus monodon
TTCCCTCTTTTTCTCCTTTTATATCTCTTTCTTCTCCCTTCTCTTTCTTCTCTTGTTTCTGCTATCTACCTTGTTTCTTCAACGTTCTCGCTTATCCCTTCTTTATTCACTCTTCTCTAATTTACAATTTATTTCTTTTCTCTGTTCTTCCTCTTCTTCCTCTTGCCTCTGCTTTTTTATTTTTTTCTTATTCTCTCCTCTCTCTTCCTCTTATGTTATTTCCCTTTTCCTTCACATTTCTCCCTCTCCCTTTCTTTGGTATAGTTTCTTCCTTCTATATTTCTTCATTTTTCATTCTTCCCTTATTGCATCTCTCTCCTCTGTTCTTCCCAACCCCTTTTCTCGCCTACTTCCTCTGTTTTCCGGGTTTTTTCCGCTTACTTCCATCTTCTTACGTTCTATAGTTTATCCTCTTTTTGTTGTCCCCTCCTACATTGCCTCATCTTCCTCCTTCTCCTTTTTTCACCTCTTCCTCCTGTTCCCCGTTCATCTCAGTCTCTCTCCCTCCTACCTCCTCCCCTCCTTCCTCACCTCCTTCTCCTATCTCCTCCTCTTTCTAATGCTTTTCCTTCCTCCTAATCTTTTTCTTCTTCATATTTTCTCCTCCCTCTCCTTCTCCTCCCTCTTTTCTTTTTCCCTTCTTTCTTTCCTTCCTCCTCCTCCTCCTCCTCCTCCCCCCCCTCCCCCCTCCTCCTCCTCCTTCTCCTCTCCTCCTCCTCCTCCTCCTCCTCCCCCTTCCTCCTCCTCCTCCTCCTCCTCCTCCTTTTTCTCCTCTTCTTCCCCTCTTCTTCTTCTTCTTCTTCTTCTTCTTCTCTTCTTTCCTTCTCTTCTTCTTCTCCCCCTCCTCCTCCTCCCCCCTCCTTCCTCCTTCCTCTCCTACCAAATTTTATGCTCATCACTTAAATATCATTTGTCATCATTCTCCTAGTCATTATGTACATTATGTCGGTGCATTGTCCTCAACTGCACACTCGTTATGAGTATCATCATCGTGATTGTTGCCGTGATCATAAGTCAGACTTTCTCGTATTTTGGGTTCTTGAAGAGCCAACTTTATATTTATTGTGATAATCCCGTTACAGTTTTCTCTTTTTTTATTTTTCTTTCTTTCCGTTTCGTCTTCATTTATTTGTTTTTTGTTTTTCTCAGTTTCTTTTTCAATTTGCTTTTTTTTTTCATTTTGAATTCTTTCTTTCTTTTTGAGTCATTAGTCATTAGTCTCTTCCTCCTGGACAAAGTGGATATAGCATTATATAACAAACAGGATATGACGTTGGGATACCCAGTAATTCAGATAGGATCTCTTGAATGTACTAAGAATTAGACGAGTCATTCATTTACCAAACTGGCTAACTGCTCAGGATAAACTAGTTTACAGGTTTCGATATGATACGATTTTCACTACTTTTTCCTGTGCCTTATAAACTTTTTTTTAAAACTTTAAACTGCTTTATAATTTATTTTTTTTTTAATAACAAATCGAAACATCATAATATTACAACTGTAGATCTCTTCTTAGTTAATCCTTTTACCTTGGTTAACTGTAGGCATAGGCAAGTCTTTCTTCATATGTTAAACGTTATATGATAATAATGTCTTGCAATTTTCGGATATGGCTTGATTCTGTCTAATGGAAAATCATTTGAGAAAAATATCAACACATGACGTCAGTGAAATGATCAGAGATTTGGCCGAAGAGTCATAAGAATATAAGAATGTGGGGCTGTTTTTTTCCCACGTGAGAAATGGGTCTTGACTTCTCTCTCTCCTTCCCTCCTTCCCCGTTTCATCTCCTCCCCCCTCTCCTGATCTTTCTCCGTGCTTTATTCTCCCTCTGTCTATTTATCTGTATGTTTAATCGATTTATCTATCTGTCTATTTATCTAGCAGTCCATTTATCTATCTATTTATATATCTGTCTATCAGTCTACTTATCTATTTATCAATCTCTCTCTCTCTCTCTCTCCCCTCATCCCCTCTCCCTCTCTATCCTTCCCTCTCCCTCTCTCCCCTCTCTCTCTCTTCTGCTCTCTCTCTCTCCTCTCTATCTTCTCTCTCCGCTACCACTCCTCTACTTCCTCTCTCCCTCTCTCTCCTCTCTCTCTCTCCTCTCTCACTCTCAGTCTCCCCCCCTCTCTCTCTCTCCCTCTCTCTCTTCCTCCCTTCCTCTCCCACCCACCCCTCCCTCCCTCCCTCCTTCTCCCACCCACCCTCCCTCTCCCTCTCCCCCCACCCTCCCTCCTTCCCTCTCCCTCTCCCCCTTTCTCCCATCCTCCCTCTCCCTCCCTCCCACCCACCCTCCTTCTCCCTCCCTTCCTCTCCCACCCACCCTCCCTCTCCCTCCTTCCCTCCCCTCTCCCACCCTCCCACCCATCCTTCTCCCTCTCCCTCTCCCACCCACCCTCCCTCCTTCCCTCTCCCACCCACCCTCCCTCTCCCTCTCTCTCTCTCTTCCTCCCTCATTCTCTCTCATTAATCACCAATCTCAGCCTTCCCTCCCTGTTGGCCAGAGTCGAAGTCCACAAATGTAACTCGGTCCTTACGAGATTCCTCACGGCCATGCGACACCCGGTGATCAAGAGGCCATGTATATTATACCCAACAGTTGAGTGGGGTACATAATACTAACACCCCCTCCCCCCCCCCCCACTCTTTTCTCTTTTTTTTTTTCTTTTTGTCTGTTCGTTTATTTGTTTATTTTCTGTGTCGGTTTTGGTGGTTGTTTGTTTGTATTGTTTGTTTGGTTCCGTGTTGTGCTTTTGTTTTTGTTTTGCTTTTCTTGTTATTTTGTTCCTTCTTTCTTTTTTCTTTTTTGTTTATCGTTTTTGTTTTTCGTTTGTTTGTTTGTTTGTTTTTTGCATTTCGTATCGTTTCTTTCTCGTTTGGTGTCGTTTTGTTAATGGTGTTTTTTTTGTTTTTATTATTCTTTCTGTCTTACTCTCTTTCTTACTTTCTGTCTCACTCTCTTTCTTCATTTTCTTTCTTTCTTTCTGTCTGTCTCTCTCTTCCTCTCTCTTTATTTATATATTCTTTTTTTCTTCTTCTTCCTTTTTCTATCTTTTATAACATCGTTTTTATGTGGCTCTTTTGTTTTCTTCGCGTCGTCCAGAGGGCCATGATCCGGGGGGGGGAAACGGCCACCCTGGACCACGTGACCTCCTGTGCCCTGGCGTCGCCCTCGGGGTTCGCCCCCCCCCCTCCCTCCTTCCCTCCCTTCCTCCTCTCTCCCTCCTCCCTCCCTCCTCTTTCTCTTCCCCCCCCCTTCCTCCCCTCCTCCTCTCCCCCCTCCTCTCCCTCCCCTCCTCCTCTTCTTCCCTCCCCTCCTCCTCTCCCCCCCTCTACCTTGTTCGTCCTCTTGCTTCTTCTTCTTCTCCTTTTTCTTCTTTTTCTTCTTCTTTCTCTTTTTCTTTTCATTCTTCTTTTTCTTCTTCTTCTCCTCCTCCTCCTTCTTTTTCTTCTCCTCCTCCTCTTTCCCTCCTCCCTCCTCTCCCCCTCCCTCCCCTTCTCCCTCCTCCCTCCCCCTCCGCTCCTCCTCCCCCCTCCTCCCTCCACTCCTCCTCTCTCCCCTCCCTCCCCTCCCCCTCCCCCTCCCCCAAGAACCGCCGTTCATTTGTCACCCTCAATTTTTTTTCTTTCTTTCTTTCTTTCCTTCCTTTTTTTCTTGTCTAGAAACAATTAAAGTTTTTTTTTTTTTACCCCTTTTTTTTCTTTCTTTCTTTTTGATCAAGGTATACTTTTTTCTTCTTCTTTTTTTCTTTTCTTTTTACGGAAGGGGGATAATGAGATTAAGGATGGCAGACGAAAGGAGAAGAGGCAGAGAAGGAGAGACGAGGAGAAGAAAGTGAGGAAGGAGGAAAGAGAGAGAAAAGGAGTGAGAGACAAAAAAAGGAAGGGAAAGAGGGAAGGGAAAAGGAAAAATGGAAGAAAGTAGAGAAGCGAAGGGAAGGGTAAGGAAAGGGAAGAATGAAGAGGGAACCAGTGAGTAAGAGGAGAGACAAGGGGGGGGGAAAGGAGGGGGGTGATCGGGGTGGACAATGAGGCGCGAACATAACGCTTCTTGTAGCTTGCCGGAGTAACCCTAGCCCCGCACACGCACACACACACACACACACACACACACACACACACTCACACACTCAACACTCACACACTCACACACACACACACACACACACACACACACACACACACACACACACACAAATAAAACCAAATAAACAGTCTAACAAAGAAAAACTACGAATAAAAAAACACACAAACAGACTAACAAACAGACAAACAAAGGATAACATATGCAGATGTAGTCAACACCCATTTATAAACATTCATTGAGTAACGTAGAGTGCGAAACTTTTTTTATATAAATATTCATCGAGGACTTACAGTAAGGTGCAGTGCGAAAGACTTATTTATAGATATTTACTGAAGACACAGTACAGTAAACTGTGAAATGCTTTGTTATTTATAAATATTCATTAAGGGTTTATGGTAAAGGAGAATACGAGACATTTTTATTTATAGATACATATTGAGGACTTGCAGAAACTAAAGTGCTTAATATTCTGTTATGTTTTGAATTAGAAACTAAAGTGCGAAAGACTTTTCTATTTATAGATATTCACTGAGGACTTATAATAAAGTAGAGTGCGAAATATTTTCCCACGAGGCTGCCGGCGTGAAGATGGTATCCTTACCCCAAGATCGACTGTCCTTTGTGTGTGCGTGGGCTTGTATGTAGGGGGTAGGTGTGTGTGTGTGTACGTGTGTGTGTGGGTGAATGTAGGGTTGGGTGGGTGTGGGTGTAGGGGCGGATTTTTATGTATGTATATCCATGTCGGTGACTGTGTGTGTGTGTGTGTGTGTGTGTGTGTGTGTGTGTGTGTGTGTGTGTGTGTGTGGTGTGTCTGTCTGTCTGTCTGTCTGTCTGTCTGTGTGCGCGCGCGTAAGTGTGTACATCCAAGTACAATATATACGTATGTTTATATATGCGTGTGAATTTG
>NC_051401.1:5232021-5239521 GCF_015228065.2 Penaeus monodon
TCCCGCCTCGGAGGAGTGCAGAAAGTGGGCCATAAAAAGTTGGTGTTCCCATCGGTGTATTATTTCCCGGGCGGGGCGGCGCGGCCCCCCGGGCGGGCCCGCGCGGCCTCCAGGGGCGTGAGAGCCGCGACCCGGGGGGCGGCGCTCCCAGGGGCAGCAGCCACCCACCAGCCTACCCGCTGACACCACACACGCAGCTGCAATGCCCCGCCACCCACCACCCCGCTACCCTGAGCTGCCCTCTTGATCCTCGCGTTCGGGCGCTCGCGGACCGCCTCGCGCACTAGCAGGCCCGAGGAGGAGGAGGAGGAGGAGGAGGAGGAGGAGGAGGAGGAGGAAGAGGAGGAGGTGGAGGAGAAGGAGGAGGAGGAGGAGGAGGACGGGGAGGAGGAAGAGGAGGAGGTGGAGGAGGAGGAGGAGGAGCCCTGGCGGTGGGCGGCGGGCGCTCGGGCAGCCCTCGGAGTGTGCCAGAGCGGCGGGGCAGCGGCTCAAGGGCGGGCGCTGCGAGGCTGTGCGAAAGTGCAGGGGTGTGTGGTAGGTGCACATGGGACTGTGCGTGTGTGTGTGTGTGTGTGTGTGTGTGTGTGTGTGTGTGTGTGTGTGTGTGTGTGTGTGTGTGTGTGTGTGTGTGTGTGTGTGTGTGTGTGTGTGTGTGTGTGTGTTGTGTGTGTGTGTGTATTTGTGTATTTGTGTATGTATTTGTGTGCCTGTGTGTCTGTGTGTGATGCGGGCGTTTGGTTATGAGTGCTTTTATGTGCATGTATATGTGTATATTATATATATATATATATATATATATATATATATATATATATATATATATATATATATATATATATAAATATATAATACATATACATATACATATATACATATATATATATATATATATATATATATATATATATATATATATATATATATATATATATATATATATATATGCCTGTTTGTATGTGTATATGAGATCGTGTGTACAAACATACTTGTATTCTGGTTTACAAGAAGGTGCACCAGATAACCCAAGCATGTTACTGTACACCCATGTATTTATTTTTTTCTTTCTTTCTTTTCTTTTTTTTTCTCCTTTACTCGTTTCTTCTGGGGATGAAATTACTGTGTGTGCGAATCAGTGCAAAGACCGGTGTATATGTGTGGCATGTGTGGGTCGTTGGGGATGGGTGGGGTAGGGGGGACGGGGGTGGGGGGGGTTGTGGTGGTGAGTGTGGTAGTGAGTAAAGGGTTAAGAGAATGAATGAGAATGGGACGAGGGTTTGCTTTTGGGTGAGGATGTAAATGAGGACATGAGGGTCTGAGTGAGTAGATGGGAGTGACCGGGGGATGAGAGGAGGAGGAGGGGGTGAAAGTGGATGGGAGGAGGGGGAGGGGAGTGGAAGTGGAGGGGGAGGGGGTGGAAGAGGTGGAGGTAGAAGTGGAGGAGGGGGAAGTGGAAGTGGAGGTGAATTTGGAGGAGGAGGTGGAGGAAGAAGGAGGAGGAGGAGGAGGAAGAGGAGGAGGAGGAGGAGGAGGTGGAAGAGGAGGTGGGGGTGGAGGGAGGAGGAGGAGGAGGAGGAGGAGGAGGAAGAGAAAGAAAAGAAGGAAGAGGTGATAAGAGGAGGGGAGGAGGTGGAAGAAGAAAAGGAGGAAGAGGGTGAGGAAGGAGGAAGAAGAAAAAGAATAAGAACAAGATGATGAAGAAAAGAAGAGGGAGGAGGGAGAGGAGGAGGAGGAGGAGGGAGAGTAAAAGGGAAAGAGAAACAGTCGAGAAAACAGAAGCCAGAAGGAAACCAATATTTTCCTCTTTTGGGAGACGGGAGGGGAGGAGAGAGAAGAGGGAAAGAGAGAGGGAGAGGAACTGTCCGAAAGAGTTGGGAAGGGGAAGGGGGGGGAAGGGGAGGCGTAGGAGAGGGGGGCGAACTGACCAGAGGGTGGGGGGGGGGAGGAGGGGGAGATCGGGGTATCGACAAAAAATGTGATGGCTTGAAGGCAATTTTTGTACCGTGTCAGGCAGGAGCCGGTTGGGTGTCCCTCCCCCTCCCCCTCCCTCTTCCCCCTTCCCCTCCCTCCTCCCTCCTCCTTCCCCTAAACACCTTCCGCCGTACCTGGCAAGCCTCCCCCCTTCTCCCCCCCTTTCCCCTTCCTCCTCCCGGTCCCCCCTCCCGGCCCCTCCCTCGAGTGTCACTTCGCGGGCTCCCATTGGCCGCCGATCTCAGGTGGGCGGACTCATTGCAGGTGGAGAGGCCCAATCAGCGAGCCAGCGGTGGCGATGGGTGTGTTGAGGTACCCCGCCGGTGGAAGGGCGCAGGGTAGGCGTGGGCGGGGCCAAGGTGGATGGGCGGCCCGACGGAGGAAGGGCGGGGTGGAGTGAGGTGGGGCAGGTGTCGCGGGGAGTTGTCCCCCGGGGTGTGGTGGGCCCTGGGTGGCGGCGGCGCGGTGGGGGGCGGGGACCTGAGCTGCCCGCACGCTGGCCGTCAGTCCCGCCGCAGCGGCCGCACACGCCGCACATCCACCTCATCCCTCCGCACCCGCAACCTACCGCAGCCGCACACAAGGTGCACCGCACGCCCTGTGTTTACCCTCCCTTCTTAACTGCCATAACACCGCACCCACAGTGTCCCTTGCAGCGACTTTTACCTCATGTGTGTCTTTGTCTTGATTAAGAAGTAGTGAGGTTTTGTGTGAAACTAAAACAAGGTCTTTGGATTTACAGGTTTGCTCAGAGTGCCTGAAACGTACACCCCAAAAAGTGCTAGAGACACCTGCAGTGCAAAATCTTGGACATCTGTCTTAAACGAGACAAGGAACTTGAAACGCTCGCCTGCAACAGGTGTCACGCTTGCCTCGCAACAACAGAGAATTAGGTCTTTGGAGTTTCAAACATTATGTTCGACTGCGAAGAGAAAAACCTTGCGACATTCCCCCGGAACTGAACTGTCTCAAGCAAGAAGTGCAATCCTGTTTACGCCAGGACAATCATTAATCTCTGGTCAGCAAATTCCATCCACAAAATATTGCTTACACCGAAAAAAAATAAAGACGGCAACTTGATAACAAAAAAGCAGATATTGAAAAGCAAACTGACGGTGAGGGGAAAAGATATATCACCTGTTCTCCGGCGCCAAACCAAAGGCTCGGCCACGCCACCACTCGCGAGAGCGCCCCCTCGCTGTTGTGTCACTCCAGCAAGATCAGTCTCTCGCCGCCCACCACCACGACCTCGCACGACGAAGGCGACGAAGCAGCCTCTCCAGACTCGACCATGACGCCAGACTGCCCCATGTCCCCGGGAGAGCAGGACGCGCCTGACCTTATCTGCAAGTAAGTCTCTTTAGTGACCCTCGTCTGCCCAGCCCGAGGGGAGTTGAATCGCCTATCAGAAGGGAGTGAAGCCTTTTATATGTAATTTAGGATACTCATGTGAAACACTAAGATGAGGAATAGGTCCCAGGACGGTAATTACAGCCACTTATTCTGAAAGGAAGAATGGGGTACCTGACATCAGGGGGGTATGAGAGTTGGGAGGGGAAGGGGGACGGGGAGGGTGTAGAATCTTACCTGGAAGCAGAAAAATCTTTACCCGAAGTAGAATAACATTCCACTTTACAAACTTCACTTCTCGCAAAAAAGGTCGGAGTCACGATGATTAAACAACTCACAAAAATAGCAGAACAAGTCATCTGGTAAGAAAACTACCTGGTTGCCCAAATACATACCTGAAAACGTCAGAATTAAGTAACGCATTCTTAGATCCTGCCTACCTGGGTGCACATTCAAGGGATGAATTGGAATGTGAGATGAATGTAAGTCCTTCGGCTGAATGAAGTAGTAGTTTTGTCAGGATTAATCACTGTAGGACAACTATGCTTGGTATGAATGGTGTAAAGATGGTCGGCGCGGGAGGACTGTTGTGGAATGGAAGTAAACAATAGACAGATACCTTGAAGCAATTAGAGCAATACCAATAGTGATAGTACTACTACTACTGCTGCTGCTATTACTCTTACTAGTATTAGTACTGCTACTACTACTTTTACAACAACAACTACTACTACTATTACTACTATTATTACTACTACTTCTACTACTATTATACTGCGACTATTGCTACTACCACCACTACCAGTAGTAGTAGAATTAATAGTATTAGTGATTTTGATACATACAGGAGTGGTAGTAATAGTGTCAGAAGTAAAAGTAGTGTCTGTTGCTGTAATAATATTAGTAATAGCACTAACTAACCAACAGAATGAGCGAGTAGTAACAATTGTAATCCATGTGAGAGGTTAACCGTGGTAGCACTGTGGTAATGATGATGAGGGTCACACTTGCATACGATAACAACAGTATTCTACTATCAAGACTAAAAGATCCAAATATATACATTAAGTGACGATGAAGTGTTGATGATATTTTTAAAGATCAAACGATAACTGATTAGTGGCATCATTATCAATGTACAATTTGATAAACAACAAAAATGTAACAAGACATCAACAACATTATCAGCAATGATAATAACAATAACGGCATAAGTTGTAATAATAACAGTCACACTCGTAATAGTATTAACGTATATGATAACTACAATAACAATACTTACGTTTTAATAGCAGTATCGACCGAGGTTATAAGATCGATAGTAACATTATCTTTGATGAGAATACCATAATTACAGTAGTAATGTTGATAATGATAATAATAAAGATAATGAAACCAAGTGCTAAGAAAGTGATGTAAACAAATGCTCAAAATAATGTTAATAATGTTATGAAAAGAGACATAATCATATCATGAACATCATAATCCAGGGTAATGATAATGACCATAATTATCATATTGTTATGGATAACGATAGGAAATGAGTTCATTACAATTTTTACTGTTATCGTTTTACTGATATTATTGGCATTGTATTATCCTCATTGCTATGTATATTTTCTTTTCTCGTTCTTAATATCATTGCTTTTTGGTTGAGGTTATTATTGTCGCTGCCATTATTGTTGCATTTATTATTATTATCATAATCATCATCATCATCATCATCATTTTCATTATCATTATTGTTTTGTTTTTTGTTGTTGTTGTTGTTGTTGTTATTGTTGTCATTATTAGTATTAGTCATAATTTTTATTATTATCATTATTATTATTATCATCAATGTTGTTATTGCTATTGTTTTTTTTCTATATTATTATAATTATTACTACCATTATTAATGCCATTATTGCTATTGTTATTATTGCTGTTGATTATTATTATGATTATCTTTTTTTTCCTTGATGTCATTATTATCATTGTCATTATCATTACTATTATTTCATTGTCATGATCATTGTCATTCCTCTTATCATCATTATTAGTGTTGTTATTATTATTGCTGTTATTGTTTTTTTTTTATTATTATTATTATTATCGTTATTAGTATTATCAGTATCAATGATATAATCACTTGTATATAAAAGGTATGTATTTGACTGGTTTCGATTTTTATCTTTGTGTTTCTGACGAAGATCTAATCGAAACCGGTCAAATACATCTCTTGTATTGTGAAGATATTCATTCTCATTCATACCTTTTATACATTTGTCAATATGAATACGGTCCATAATCACTTATGTTTGTATCATCACCATCATCATCATCAATAACAACAACAACAACATCATCATCATCATCATCATCATCATCATCATCATCATCAACATCATCATCATCATCATCATCATCATCATCATCATCATCATCATCATCATCATCATCATCATCATTATTATCATCATCATCATCAACATCACTTCCCCCTGTTACTATCGTATTACAACATCATAATCATTGTACAGTAACATCTATGCAAATGCTGGGATACTTTAGATGGCAACATACCTAGTTGATTCCCATTGGTTGGTTTATAATTCGTTAATCTTCAGATTAAATTTGTATATCAAAACTATTGTTTATATTCACTTGTGCACCATTTCTCAATTTAAAATCTCTTTTTTTTCATAACTTTTCTTCTATGAAACAGCCTTAAATCAATTCACATGTCCTTATGATAAGGAAAACTCACATCCAGTTAATGAGAATAAAGTGTGTATATATTTACACACACACACACACACACACATATACATATACATATACATATACATATATATACACATTGATCAAAGATATGCATAAGATAATAGAGTCAGAGACAA
Source organism: Penaeus monodon (assembly GCF_015228065.2). Lineage (NCBI taxonomy): Eukaryota > Metazoa > Arthropoda > Malacostraca > Decapoda > Penaeidae > Penaeus > Penaeus monodon. Next base: position 5,238,222 of record NC_051401.1, read on the forward strand.
TTTTCTTCAGCCAATCAGCGCCATCAGCTAGGGGTGTTGCCATATAAGTGGCCCTGCATATATTTAGATGCTGTTGGGTGTACTATGCTAATCATACATCATCAATTGAAATATGTAATAGTAATATTTGGTTTTATTGTTGTTATAATGATTATAATTGTTTGTGTTTATCTTATGATTATTATCATATTTGTATTATAAATATTTTTTATAATTATCGTTATTTTTATTATTGTTGTTGTTGTTTTTATTGTTGTTATTATTATTATTATTATTATTATTATTATCATTATTATTATTATTATTACTGCTATTATTACTACTATCGTTATTATTTTTTTTATTATCATCATTATTATTACTATCATAATCATCATATTATTATCACTATTGCTTTTATTAATACTAGTACTACTATTACTTATGATTATTATGATCATAAAAAATAATATTATCATTATCATTTTCCATATCATTATCTTTAATATAATTTTTGTTGCTCTTGTAACAATTATTATGATTATGGTTGTTAATTATTGTCATTATCATTATCGTTATCAGCATTACAATTATTATCATTAGTGTTATTATTTTAGTTATATTTTTTATTATTGTTATAGTCAATATCATCATCATCGTCTTTGTCATTATCAGTATCAGTATCATTATTATTATTAGCACTACTTTAGTATTACCATTACTAACATAATTATAGTTATTATTATTATTATAGTGATAGTATTAACATCACTCATTATTATTATCATTATCATCTTCATCGTTATCATTACTGTTAGTATCAATATTAGTATCATTATCATTATGATAGTTATTGCTATTAATACTATTGTTATTATTTGTTATTGTTATCATTGTTATTATTATTATCATCATTAGTACTACTAGAATCATCATGATCAATATAATTATCTTATTAATATTATTGTCATTATTATCATTATCAATATTGTCATTATAATCATCATCATCATTGTTAATATCATTATCATTATCAATATTATTATCATTCTTCTTATTGTTATTGTTATTTTCCCCACCATTATCATTGTTATTAATATCATTAATATTATTACCATTATCCTTATAAATGTTAACAGTATTGTTAGGATAACTATTTACACCATTGTAATAATTACTGCGTTTGTACAAAATTCATATAGTGACCATCATTATTACAAGCACCACTACTGTCAGTTCTAGTATATGTCTGTTATTATTACATTAGGGTAATTTATAACAACAAAAAGGTTTGTGGTAGCATCGATAGTACTAATAAAAG
>NC_051401.1:5247021-5249521 GCF_015228065.2 Penaeus monodon
CCACGCCCCTCCCCCCCTTCCCTAACCACGCCCCCCGCTAACCACGCCCCCCCCCCTTTTAGCCACGCCCCTCGCCAACCACGCACCCCCTCTTTAGCCACGCCCCCCTCCCCGCTAACCACGCCCCTCTCTGCTCCCCAGGTGGGTCGGGTGTGGCCTGAGCTTCGAGAGCTTGGACGAGCTGGTCTCCCACCTGACGGCCGCTCACGTGACGTCACAACACGGCGCCTTCTTTTGTCTGTGGCACGGCTGCTCGCGGACCAAGGGCTTCAATGCCAGGTGAGGAGGAGGGGGGGAAGGGAGGAGGAGGGGGGAGGGGGGAGGGGAAGCAGGAGAAGGTGGTGGTAGAGGAGGGGGAGGAGCAGGATGGCACTCAATGCGTTTGTGTTATTTTTTTTTTCTTTTTTTTTTTTTTTTTTTTGGGGGGGGGTTCGTTTTTCTTCTCTTTTTCTTCTTTTTTCGTTGTTTTTCTTTCATTTGGTTTTGGTTTCTTGTTTTATTTTCCTTTTCTTTTTTTTGTTTTTTGTTTTGTTTTATTTTCTCCTGTCATTTGGTTTTTCTCTCATTTTATCAATTATCTCTCTTTTTTCTTCTTTCTTTGTTTTCTCATTTTAGTTGTTTTTCTTTAAACTGATTTATTTATTTATTTTTCTCTTGTTTTTTTCTCTTTTTTATTGTTGATATCATCGTTTTTCTTTTCTTTTCTTCTCCCTTTTCTTCTTCATCTTCTTCTTCTTCCATTTGGTTTAGTTTCTTAGTTCTTGTATGTCATTCCTCTTGTTTACATGTTTTCTTTTTTTATTTTTCGTTGTTGGTGATTTTTTTCTTAATTTTGGTCAGTAATTTTGTTCTTTGAAGAAGCCCATTATTAATCATTAGTGTAAATCACCTTCAATTTGCTCAAATGCAGCCAATTTCACTATCACATTTAACCTTAAAAACAGACACAGTAATTGACAAAAATATTTCCGACTCATTGAATTTTAAAAATAATTAAAATCATTCTTTCCATATAATATTTTTCCTTCATATTTTCCCCCGCCTTGACGTATATATATATTTTTTTCTCCCCCTTTCGTATTTTCATCCACTTTTCATCCACACAGGTACAAAATGCTCATCCACATCCGAACACACACGAACGAGCGGCCGTACGTGTGTAGCCAATGTGACAAGCGCTTCAGTCGGCAGGAAAATCTACGCATACACGCCAGGACACATACAGGTGAGGTCAGAGGTCAGGTCAAAGAGGGTGGAGGGGTTGGGGTTGGGGTTGGGGGAGGGGAGTAGTTTGCGGAGGTTGGTTTGATTTTTTTTTTTTTTTTTTTGGGGGGGGAGGGGGTAGAACGCGCGAGATTTTTTTTTTTTTTTTGGGGGGGGGGAGGGGGTTGGGGGAAGTATGATAACGAAATTATAACGAAAAGATCAGTTCGTGCGGGTAGCAAGTCAAGTTTTTGACATCGCGAAATTTCACGAAATCACAAAGCAAGAGACAATGCAACGGACTAATCCTAGAAAATAAAGTTAAGAGCAGCCAGTTGGCCGAAAGTCATCTCGTATACGTTCGTTACCCCTGCCGAGGCGCCGCGACCATCCAGAAGGCAGCCGATAACGACACTTCGCCGGAGGCATCTCTCATTACCTGATTTAATAGCGTCTGTTTCATGGAAAAAAGAAAACACATGCCAAGGGAGAGGTCCCCCAGGCGACGTGTGTGGCATGTATCATCTGTCAGGTTCTGAGAAAGGTCGAGCGCACGCGGGGCGGGGCGGAGCAGAGACATCTGGCGGAGGGTGTCTCAACTACGGCCGACATTGCACGGGAAACACCTGCCGAAGGGTCACAGTACTTTACCTGCGGGCGAGCGAGCGAGAGAGAGAGAGAGAGAGAGAGAGAGAGAGAGAGAGAGAGAGAGAGAGAGAGAGAGAGAGAGAGAGAGAGAGAGAGAGAGAGAGAGAGAGAGAGAGGAACCATGATAGGGCTCCTGCCCCTGCCGTCGTCGGGAAATTCCATGCTGACAAGCTGGCAAAACTCTTCCCCGTGGGATTACGTGCGATTAACGCGTCGGGAAATCTCTGCAGATATTACCCGCCCTCGCCATGATGAGACAAGAATTCTTAACCGTTCCAGGAGTTCGGACGGTCGTCTGGGTGCATAAAACCTGTTGGCGTTTTTTTTCCTTTTTTTTGTTAAGTAATTCTTGTAGCATGTTACTTTTGCAACTGAACGTGTATGTATGTCTGTTCTCTTGTATCCTTCATTATTTTTCTTCTTACTCTCTCTTTCTCTTACTCTCTCTCTCTCTCTCTCTCTCTCTCTCTCTCTCTCTCTCCTCTCTCTCTCCTTCTCTCCTTTCCTTCTCTCCTCCTATCCTTCTCCCCCTTTTTCCCTTTCTGCCTCTCTCCCTCATTCTCCTTCCCACTCTCCCTCACTCTCCCTTCCCCTCTCCTTCCCTCTGCCGCTTTCCTCCGTCTCTCCTCCACCCCACCCCCCCTCTCAG
>NC_051401.1:5267021-5271356 GCF_015228065.2 Penaeus monodon
AGTGCAGTTCAAAATATCTTTCAAATTACAAAATATGATGTGTTGATGTTCAAGGTATGACAATTGCATCCCAGTAGAAGTTGAGTAAGACACTACTATATATATTTTGAGGGCTTTTTGGTAGTTTTTTTTTTTTAGTATCTTCTTGCGATTTTTCTATACCATTTGTTTGAAGTATAGAAAGGCCTAATGCATCATAGTAGCAAATCTTTGTATAATATAGTTGTAACTTTATAGCAAGATGTTAGATTATTTCCTGGTACTTTTTTTGTTATGTGTTTAAAGATCTAATTAGATACTGTCCTTCTTTTCTTTATATAAAGTTTTAGTGAGATACTTTTATACTTGTTTGTTAGTTCTATTGTGATATTGACTTCTGTCTTTTTTTTTTTAAGAACAGCCTTCATAGTTTTATTTCAGGTATTAACTTGTAGCATGAATTAAAGCTATTTGAAACTGACCTCATAGTTGAATAGAAAACTTCATTGTAAAATGGTTTGGTTCTAAATTCATTGTAATTATTTTATAGTATGTATGTCATCTTACAGTACTTATTTTAGCTCATCACACTAAGGAAATTAATATTGTGCAAATTTTATCTTCATCATTGTTCATGATATTCTTGGTTTTGGAAATAGTTATTCATACTTGCAACTATTTGAAATGTAATTTTGAAGTAGTAATGGTATTTCTGGGACCATTAGGAACTGACAAATCCATATTATATTCCATATTAACTTGTTATAATTATTATATCTAATTTACATAAAATTCCAAATACTTGGAAATCAGCCTTTCCCCCAAATTTGGTGTTCATACATGGTGACAAATAGAGCAGATATTTTTTATGCACATTATTGAGCCTGAATACCAACACCTCAATTACCCCTCAGGTCCTGGAGAGGCGAACTTACCTGTGCACAAGCGACTATGACGAGAAGTACTTTGATTTCCGCTGCTTACCTGGAGGCCAGCCTGTAAGCGATGGAGTGGAGTGGTACACCATCTGCGGCACCCCTTTCTCCAATCGAGCTGAGTATATTGCTGCAATTTCTCTCGTGTCGACCGTTGCCGCATTTGTCTTCTACAATATGCTTTTCAGGAGTTCAAGGACACTGGTTTACAAGACTGAGAAGAAACAGAAGACCAAGTAGTTTGTATGTGTGAAAACTAAATTTAAAACTTAAGTCTCTTCTCCGTGCAATTTGTTAATTTGATCTTGAGTTTTAGATTTTTTTGTATATTTGGTCACATACTTGATAACCTGATTGCTAACTAATTTAATAGATTTTATCTTTTTAAGACTATTTTAAAGAGGAAATTCTTTTAAATTAAATGAAGAGTTCACTAATCATATATGTTGCATAAAGGTATAAGCAGATACATCTAATCAAAGTAAAGAATGCAGAAGTATAGAAGTATATTTTATGGGTATTTTTCTATGAAACTGTCAGGGTATTATTTTTTATTATATATAAAAGAGCATATATTGCAAAGATTGATAAGCTCTTGCAAAATGTGTGTGAAACTAATAAAAAGAAAATTGAAATTTCATAGATTTATCTTTTATCCCATCATTTGATAGTATAACATTCAAGTAACCTGAAGTCAGTGTTATTTAGTAGTTTGCAGATGGAATCATGTGGAGACAGAATTGTAGACTGATGTGTATTAGAATAATTTATATATATGTTGATAATTAGTTGTTTATAATAACACCCAACTACAAGGATTTACAAGCAATGGCCCTTTTAGTGCCCGTCCCAAGTCCAGCAAAACTGGAAAGGTTGCATCCGGAAAAGTATCCTGCATAAAGTTCTGTCAGGTTAAGTATGCAGATCAGAAATCGGTTTTCCATACTAAGACAGTAGAGACCCACTGTGACCCACAAGTCCCACTGGTGCTATCACAGGGTGCTAGGGATGATTGTGCTTGTGTTAGGCAAAGGAGAAGAGGGAGAGAGGAAAGGCATGTCTAGAGGCAGCAGGAGGATAGGAAAAAGTGTAAGAATCAGCACCATGAGAAAAAGAAAATCTGGTCGATATGATGCAGAGGAAAATTGTAAGATGTATTATTAGGTGGAAGTTGAGCCTTGGAGATGGATTGAAAACTGTTCTGCCATGGTGTAGATGGCAGGAGAAAAGGTAAAGGAGCAATCACAAAAGAAGACTATTGATTATCAAGATTGTATTGGAGGGGAAGAGAGCATTTGACATCAAGGAGAACGAAGCTGGAAGTTGAGGGCATGACAGTGAATGTCATCATTGCATATGCTCTGCAGGTGGGATGTGAGGTGGTGGAGAAAGACTGTGGTTGATTCTGATTAGTGATTCCAAACATTTTTACATTTGTGTGGCTTTTCTCAAACCTCCAACCCATCCGCAACTGCTCAGTGTAAGTGGTTCCATTTTTATGATTTTTTCTATTTACTTATTGTTTGTCTAAATAAATACAATCTTTATTTACCTACTATAATACAATATTTCTTGAAGACATGACTTCACGGTATATTCTAGATATGAACACTGCCAAATACAAAGCAAACTGAGCTACATTACAATATCTTTCCTCAAGGATTCACAACCCCTTACGTGTCATGACCCCCCCAATCCCTTGCCCGTTGTTGTCGTGGGGGGGCTTAGGAGGCGGAGACTGGGACCCAATGATGGGGAACTCCCCAACCTTGGGACTCAGCCCTCGACTCAACTAATTTTGCATGGTCTTTATTTTCCTTCCCACTTTTCGTTTCTGTCCCTTCACCAAACCCTTCTGCTATCCACCTCCTAAGGTGTGAGAGTGAGAGCCGTGCTGAAAGGATGAAAGGCTGACTTTGTGCCAGTCCTGAACGGCCTGAGGGAGCTATGGGCACGGTATTCCCCTGATTTAGTTATCTAGCCCTTACCCCTCAAGGGGACCCTGAGGGGTGGACTGTTTTTATCCCCAACATAATCCAGGCTTACCATGGCCAGTAATGAAAACATATCCCCACTATTAGGGGCAATGAGGCTTGCCCCTTTATCAAATAGCCCCAACGATATAAACCCACCAGATTCCCTGACCCCAGGCTCTCCTTTGACCACGGCTCCGAACACTGCAATAACTACCCCCTCATCAATACCTACTAGTACAGTAGCCAACAATCAACCCTTAAGGAACATTTCCACTCTCCCAGCAATCTCAACTTCAACACCTCTACCCCCACAACCTCCAACATCAACCACCCCATCCTCCCTTATTAATACCTTACAGCCTTATTCCCCACCTCCCCATAACACTACCTCCCTTAACACTACTCCATCTTCGTCACGCCCCCGCCCTTCGACTACTCCTATCTCTACAACAATTTTGAATACCCTCTTCAGCGCAGCCAAATGGGACCGATTTTTCGTGATCCCTCCCACAGCTCCCTACTCTGACAACACCCTTCTCTTCCAACAATGTCTCCAAAAACAGTTAGGTAAAGTTTCTTTCCGTAGCCGACCCGACCGCTCTCGTCTTGTCAGAGTAACATCCGAAAACCAAGCTATAGCATTAACAAAACTAACAGACCTATATGGTAACCCCATCCTTGCAGAACCCCATCCAACCCTCAATACTTGCACCGGAACAGTTTCAATCTCCCCAGCAAATTGCCCAATCTATGACAAAGATTGGTCAGATTGTGGAGAAGATCTACTTGCCTGTCTCACAGACTATGATGCAACATCAGTACAATGCTACTCCATTCTCCCCAGAGGTCATCGAAAGAAACCCACTAGCATAGCCAAAATTACCTTCCGTAGGCATGACCTTCCCTTTAACGTCTACATAGGAGGAGAATCCCTCCCTGTTCGTCCATACCAACCCCCTCCACGTCAGTGCCAAAATTGTTGGCATCTAGGACACCCAGCCAAACATTGCCGTTCCACAGCCAGATGCCCACTATGTACCCAACCTGGCCATACCCGATCTAACTGCCCTGCACAATCACGCACATGTGCCAACTGTGGCGGCCCCCATAATGTATTTTATAGGGGTTGTCCCACCTATAAATTTGAGTCTGAGGTATCAACTCTCAGCTTCAAACTTGGACTCACACTACGTGAAGCCAGACAAGAAGCACGTCGACGTGGTTTCTCTCTTACTCCTTACTCCAGTAATACTGCTCATTCTACCAATCTCCTAAACCCACCCCCTACATCTAACCCCCCCTCTTCTACCTCCTACCTTCCCCAGTCAAACTCTTTTGCCATCCTAAATCCAGACACTCCAATCTCTACTACAGATACTTCAATCACCACTACAATCCCAACACCTTCCCCTCTCCCTCCTCCACTACCCGTACAGACGAAAACG
>NC_051401.1:5273956-5278956 GCF_015228065.2 Penaeus monodon
CTTACATCGGAGAATGCTCTCTGGCCTCGGGCCCAAAATCCTCTGGCGCTGATGTCTAGGCGAGTATCCTCTGCGGTGTTTACCGATCTCAGGGTGAAGCTTCTTCCTCCAGTCGGCAGTGAGGTCCCTGACTTCCTCATGCCGTATGACGACAAATCCTCCCGTCTTACAAATCATGGCGTGATTTGTGTTAAAGGGGGAGCCGCACGAACAGGATTGTGGAAGTCTATCCATATGCCAGCCATACCCTAAAGGCAAGGTATCAAAAAATTCTTGATTATTTAGGCTAAAACCTTTGGCTTTAATAGGTAGTGCCGTGAGCCGGTTGGATGCCCCCACTTCCTGTGCCATCTGCATTCTTCTCTGCTGGTCCTCTGATAACTGTGATGATATATTCTCTAATTCAGCTTTTTGTTTTTCTTCCCTAGTCTTCGTTATTTTTAATATCATTTTTTCTGTTCTGCCTTGTTAATTTCCCCTTGTCTGGTCTGGCTTACTATATGCTGCGTCAAATGGCCTGTTAGTCGTACGGAGTTCTGATGCTCCGTGTCTGATATTTTGCATGGGTTGGTGATTCCCATGCCTCCCATTCTTGGCGGCAGCTCCAGGATGGCCCTCTCTAAATCTGTAGGGTTTCGCCCACCTGAGAGGGCTGGGATGAAATCCCTCTTAATGGTGTCTTCTATAGGCTGTAGGAGGTGTCCTATGTTTCGTACTGTCCTCATCAGATATTTCCACGTGTGTTTCAAGCCAAAGGTGAATGCGGTATAGGCAGCATGTGGTTCTTCTTTTGCGATATTAGCTAACGTTTCATCTCCCCTATCCATCCTTCTACTCTGGATTTCACAAAAGTTTCTTTTGTTTGTTCAGTTCCTAGGACAGCTCCAAGATACTTCTCTCCACCTGCATTAATTTGTATCTCCAAGTTTCCAAAACATTCTTTTGCTTGTTCAATGTTTCCGGGTTTTGCAATTGATATGGACTTCTGGGCATTTGGATGGTAGCCTTGTGGTGGTTCATGTCGTTGAATCAGGTCCCACCATTTCCTCAGGTCATTTATTTTTCCTGCACCTGCCAGGTCATCTGCATAGGCCACTTGTTTCACCTGCGTTTTTTCATGGCTTATATGGTCCTGCAGTCTTAATAAACCAGTGGCATACATAGCCATTGCCACTGGGTCGCCTTGGGTTGTGCCCTCTGCAGATTCAATGGTGTCAGAATTTCCTGTGTGTCTGTCACATATAAACTGTTTGGCTGGTTTTCTGTATGAATTCTCTATGTACATCGCCAGACTGGGGCATTTTATCCTGGTGTTATGGATTGCTGCTTGACGGTTTATGTTGTTAAAGGCGTTTGTTGCATCCACTAACAGCACTGCATCACAGTCATGGTCACTGTATATGGTTCTCATTGCTTGCACTGCTTCCTCACCTCCTGCCTTCTGTCCAGCACAAACTTGCAGGTTTCCTACTGCAGCCTTAATATCGTCTTTCGTCACCTCCATGATTGCCTTCCCTACTATTCGCCTTAGCACTTCACCGACACCAATAGGGCGGCAGCCTGGCTTTTTATCAAGGGCAATGAGGCGACAAGCAGTGAAGGCCTCTATATCTTGGCAGCTGTCAGTTGCCATTTTTCTTGCCATGGCTGCAATCGTGTTGCAAAGGTCATTCGCAACACTACCGTATCTCGCTTGGCTTAGTATGTTCCTCCAGGCTTTGGCATCCATTCCTGAGGGTCCAGCTGCACCGTTTGTGTGGAGGGCGTGTTTCCTGATATCTTCACCTGTAATTCTATCAAATATTGCTGCTGGTGGTGGGATGTAGGTTCCTCCGTACATTGTATCGGGAGCGGCTTCTCTCGCTGGGGGGTGCTTGTCCCTGAGTGCCTTACGTGTAGTGTCATCTAAGGGCAAGGTCCCTGCTGCATCATCTAGTGCCAGTGCTCTTATCGCCATTGACACTTTCCCTTGTTTCATCATGCCCGAGAATTTGGCCGTTGTGTCTTTCTCTTTCACTTTTTTCCATGTTTTCTTTCTTTTCTTTTGTAGTGCTTCTGCTTCAGTCAGAAACTCTCTTACTTCTCCTCTCTTCCACTTTTCCATCCTTCTTTGCACAGCCTTGAGCGGTCATGGGATCTCGTGACAGATGAGCTGGGGTATAGCAGCGATAGCTTTCAGAGTAAGGTTGAAGATGTAATGCGTTGATATATTCGCGAAGTAAGAAATTTATTTCTTTTATGAATTCTCGCGTTGCATTGCATTTGGGATTTTCAAAAAGGTTTGGGCTGAATGTGATAATTTTATCGTAGATTTCGTTGGTCAAAGCAATCGCCTCTTCCAGATTGTGGTTTGCCAGTATGCCTCTCCCATACTTTTCCAACTTCGTCTGTCGTGCATTTTTTGTTTCCAGACTTGGCCCCCAAATTTTGTGATTTCATCATGCTATCTTCTTATTGGTCTGGCCCTTGACCTCTTTATATTACCTATAGCACAGTCTGTTACTTTCTCTGTCCATCTATTGTCCTGTCTCCGACATATATACCTGCCCATTGCCCTGATCCACTTTGCCCTCATCCAATCCCTTAGTTTATTCCCAGCGTCAACACACTCCATCCCTCTCTGGCCACTTATTAGTTTCCTCTCCAGTAGTTTGGTTGTAGTCCATGTATCAGATCCGTAGGTCATAACAGGGAGGATGCATTAGTTAAAAACTTTACTTTTTAAACATAATGGCAAGGAGCCACTTAGTATGCTACTATGTCTGTCGATGGAACTCCGGCCTAGACTGATGCGTCGCTTAATTTCCTCATTGCTAGATGTGTTTGTCTGTACGAGTTGCCTTAGGTGTATATATACTTATCCATTACCTCTAGCACTTTACCTTGTACATGTATCTGTTCGAAGTGAACTCTGTTGGTGAACATTTTTGTTCATCCTAAGTCCGACTTTCAGACTTTTTCAATTCAGATCGTTTATTAGTTGCTGCATTTCATTTGCAGATTCACAAAAGAGAACAATATCGTCTGCAAATCTTAGATTGTTTAGGTATTTGTCTCCTATTTTGGTCCCCTTTCCGTATCATTCTATTTTGAATATTTCCTCAAGGCAAGCTGTAAACTGTTTTGGTGAGATGGTATCGCCCTGTCTAACACCTTTTTAATTGGTATTTTATCGGCTTCCGTGTGGAGCTTGATAGTTGCTGTCCCATCTTCGTATAAATCTTCCATTATTTTACAATATACCTCCTATACTCCCTGTCTTCGAATAGCTTCTAGTACTGCTGGTATCTACACAGAGTCAAATGCCTTTTTGTAGTCGATGAATGTCATAAACAGGGATTTTCTATATTCGTTTATTTTTTCTTTGTGGATATGGATGTGGTCTATTGTTGAGAATCTTCTACGAAAGCCTGCCTGTTCTCTAGGCTGGTCAGATCCACTGTCAGAGATGCGAGTTGCAATAACTTTTGTGAACAATTCGTAAGTAAATGAAAGGAGGCTTATGGGTCGATAGTTTTTTTTAGATCCTTTCTATCCCCTTTTTTATGTATCAAAATAATTGTTGCATGTTTCTGGGCTTTCGGAGTTTTACCGTTGAGAACGCATTTGTAAAAAAGATTGGCTAGTTTCACTGTTGCAATTTCTCCTGCATCTATTATAAGCTCTATACTAATTCACCGTTTTCCCTCTCTTCATGCCTTTAAGTGCTCTTTTTATTTCTTCTGTTGTGATGTTAGGTACGTCTCTAGTTAGCGCATTCGCTTCTATCCATGGCTGTTCATTTGAGTTGTATAGATCCCTGTAAAAGTCCTCCACTACTCTTATGATTTCATTCTTATATTACTTCTCCGTCTGGTTTCTTTATTGCATGCAATTGATTTCTCCCAATTCCAAGTCTCCTTTTAGCTGTTTTCAGGCTGGTACCTGAGATCACGATTTCGTTTATTATTTGAGTATTGAATTTCCGTACATCTTCTCTCTACATTTCATTTATAGCCTTTGTTAGTTCAGCTAATTCCATTTTGTCCCTGTTTGACGATACTTTATGACCCTACGTTTTTGCATAAGTTCTTTAGTTTCTATCGAGAGCTTGCTGAAGCTTTGCTTGACGTTCTTACCACCTACTTCAAGTGTAGCTTCCTTTGTTATATCATTGAACTATCTGTTAATTTGGTCAGTGGTGTGATCTTCGTCGCTAAGAAGTGAATATCTATTTTGGATGTTAATGCTAAATTCTGTCGCTCTGACTATTAGAAGTGCATATATGTGTGATTATATTTTATACACTGATAATATTTGTGCGTATGTATACCTACTGCAGACATATTTGTTCACCCGCAAATATCCTAACTACTATGCATATGCTCATTTTCGTGCACATGCACATGCAAGCATGCACCTTTACATATGCTGCTATGCATATGATATGCATACATACTCCTACATTATACACAGCTACACACATGCACATGCATACACATATGCGCACATTGTATATGTGTATACGCACCCACATATATGTGAACACACACATCATACATATCTTGTGCCGTCTTATTACACGCACACACACACACACACACACACACACACACACACACACACACACACACACACACACACACACACACACACACATATAATATATGCTTACACATATGCTTACACACATGTGTTCACCCACATATATGTGTATGCACCTATACATGCACACACACACACACACACACACACACACACACACACACACACACACACACACATATATATATATATATATATATATATATATATATATATATATATATATATATATATACATATATACATACACATACATACATATACACACATACATACACATACACATAAATACATATCTCCACACACACACATACACATACACATAAATACATATCTCCACACACATACCCATACATATACATACATATGTATATGTATATATATATACATACATACATACACATACATACATATAC
>NC_051401.1:5298956-5306456 GCF_015228065.2 Penaeus monodon
TATTTTACTTCATTATTTTATTTCAGAGTGGTGTTTAGACAACCATAAGATCCTGTGGCATCAAGAAGAACAGAAAATTAAATTGGAAAATAACTTCCTTGGCAATGATGGCATTCCATATATTCTTATTGGAAGCAAAATACTAGAATGTCAGTTTGGCATTGATAGAAATCTGTACCAAAAGAAGAGGCATCAAGAAAGAAGAAAGGTATGAAATTGTTATTTTCATGAGTTTATAAACTTTTGACTTATAGGATGTGATAGAATTCAGGTTTGATTTACAACTCGCCTTTACAGTTTCTCTCCATACGTTTGTTTATTTTCTAATTACATATGCTATCAATAGATATCGTATGGCACTGGGGTTTGCCAGGATGATGCTGCAGTCATTAATATGAATTCGTATCCCATTGGTATGAAGTTACTGATAGATGCAGTGTTGTTTGCAGATGTTACAAACTAATAGACAAGTTGTAATATTTGCATCATACCACTTTTAATTACTTTTTTTAACAGGTTGAATTATTGAAAATAAAAGACCGCCGTCACCCAATCTCTAAAAAGGTCAATTGCCCTGCCAAAATCATATTGAAAGATGTTGTAAAATTCCCATCTTTTAAGGTAATGCAGTATAACCTTTGTTGTATAGAAACAGGACCATAATGGATATATAGGACCTCTGTTATATAGATGAAAATTATTTCTCTATCGCCTCCTTTCACAATACTAACCCATATATATTATCCCTATTCAGATACTACTTGTTATATATGTGCATAATCCGTTCTTAATTTTTATTTTTAATGAGACTTGTTCATACATATGTTCGATTTTACATCTAAAATGCATGTAGTTCTACATAAATACTGTACTTCATTTACAGGCTGAGAAAAATACAGCTCATGCAAAGAAACTGAAGGCTCTTCTTCTTCGTCTTGCACTCAAAGAAAGTCGTGCAGAGGGAGAACGCAGAATATACATACAGCTTCCTGAAGAGACAGATCACTGCAACCATGAAAGAGGAATTGTGTGTATCTCTCTCACTCTTTTTTTCATTCCTTCATTTTCTCAATCCCTCATTCTCTTACTCATCTCTCATTCCAATCCTCTTTGAGAGCAGGTATTTTCTGTTGATATGTAAAAGAAATAATAACTACTTCAGATATAGATATATTCCCAGTATTCACTAACTTCTAGAATACTGAACACTTTATAAATTGCAGATACAGATACACAGTAAAACACTATTCTTTTACCAAGTGAAGGTTAAGATTAATCATTAATTATTTTGTTCAGCATAATACTTCAAAAAAAAGTTTCTTTCACATAAATAATTTAGTTAAAGAGAAACAAAGTGTATGGCTTCATATAAATCAACAAACACGTCTTTCCTACCTCTGAGTTCAGTGTGTTGTATGAGTGGTAGACCTTTAGATGGTTGACTGTAGTGAAATACATTTGTAACAAACAATTTTCTGCAGGTCAATAAAAGGCCAAGGAAACCTCGGGACTTACAAAATACCAAAGTTGAAATTCTGCCCACCTTAGATGCGGAGCTGAATGAGACAGACTTTCTCTACACATTTAGAGTTACAAGACCTGTTTATCAGGTATGTTTTTTTCTTCTTCTTCTTCTTTGTCTTTTTCAGTATGTGATATATGCTATTTGATTTGTGATTTATTAAATTATTTCAAAAGAGGAGTGGGAGAGGAAAATTGCTCTTATCAAATAGATTTTTTAAATTTTCATATTTATTTTTGGTTTTTTCTTTTCAGTTTTTAGTCGATGAGTGGCAGAAAGAAACAAAACAAAATTTGATGGAGGATGAAGTGCCAGTTGAGAACTTAGATCTTTACAACCAGCATGTATTAGCAGTATTGTATTATTTAGGATCTACTGAGAGCCTAGCTTCAGTATGTTCAAGGTATTACGTGCTGCTCTAAACGAGATTGGAAAATATATTATTTTTGAAATTTGTATCCAATTTAGTGTTATCAGTACAAAAGGGAAAAGGATACACATATTTGGCAGGGAAGAATAATGGTGTTATTGATTTTCTAGGTTTAAAATCAAATCTGCAGCCTTTATAGACATCACTGTCAAGTTTGCCGATTTCTTGTTGAAGGAGTCAGAGAAATACTTGAGCTTACCGAGCTTAGAAGAAAGGTAGGCATTTTTTTCAGCATTCACTTTTGTTAGTTTTCCTATGCCATACAATTCCCTCTATTTTGACAGTATTTGAGAGGCTTTGGTCTTTCAATATGACATTATATTTTATTGATCAGTAACTAAAACCCCTTTTAACAGAATCAGAATAGCAGAAGTGATCAAGCACAACTGTGGGTTTCCTGGTGCATTTGGGGCTATGGATGCTGCACTGATTCACATGAAAACACCAGCAGGAGCAGACAAACAAGAGTATACCTATGTGAAAGAGGGAATAAGCTGTAAATGTGCCTTTGTCTTACAGTTTATTGTAGATCATAGACTGCTCTTCCGTGATATCCATGTGGATTCACCAGCTACAGGAACCCGAGTTCAGGTCTTTCAGGTAGGCCAAATCTTCGTTCCTTTTATCTGATCTTGAATAAAGTATTTGGATGATCTTTCAAAGCCGGTGAAAATATTTAATATGTATTACAAACTATGTATCCTTTTCTTCTTTTTCTCATTTCCTTTCTTTCATCTTTTAGGAATCACAAGCCTGGGCACACCTCCAAAGTCTTTCAAGTGCAGAGACCCACTTAGTTGCTCCAGCCACGTACCCTCTGGCTCCTGCTATCATGACGCCACATGTGAAAGATGTCCTTTCTTACCAGGTAAATTGTACTTGCTGTTCTTATTTCCAGCAACTGTTCCATCAAAAAAGAAATTTCATTTTTGTTCCCAAGAATCACTTCACAATTTGAAAAGAATGTAAGTTTTTATCATTTCCATTACATGTAGTATGAATTTTTTTTTTTTTTTTTCGTGCAATCTTGAACATTTCCCTTTCTAATATAGGAAGCCCTGTTTAATGAGAATCATCATGAAGCCAGCAAATTGACTACAAATGCCATGACAGTCTTCAAATCCAGATTCAAGAGGATGCAGCAAATGGACAGACACGTTGCAACCAATATGAAATTATTGAAGGCTACTTGCATTTTGCACAATATAGCACTAATGCATGAGAATGAAATGGTAATTTTGGAAAATCTTGAGATAAGAATTCATACAAAATAAATATGCACAGAACATGGTGGAGAACTGTTGTAATGAAAATTAGATACACGATTCCCTCACCTCTGTTTTAATCTTCAAATATTTGGGTGACTTCCTACAGGTATTAGAGAACATGCAGATGGAATACAACAGTGAGATGGATGAAGAGGGTTGGCACAATGTTGGCATGGAGGAATTTGTGGCAGAGTTTGGCATCCTTGGAGGGGAAGAGAAGAGGCACTACCTTACTACAGTCATGACAGCAAGACCCGACACCATGTTATCTTATGTGCAGTTATCACCATCGCATATTGGTGATAATTTAGTTATATCTTGAAAATGTATTTACCTTACATAAGGCAGTCATACCAAAAGAGTCCTATATCTTTCTATACTTTCTTGCAAATACAAAATACAAAATATTAATATGTTGATTTCTTTTACTTGTGGTTTCTTTCCATCCCTGCCAAATTATGTTCAGAATTCGTTTGTCACTAGTCATGAAAATGATTTCCAATAAGCTCCTTTCATACATTTTATTTTTGCTACATTATATACACCATAATGTTCATAGCATGAACCTTTCAGATTTCGTCA
Organism: Penaeus monodon; assembly: GCF_015228065.2. Lineage (NCBI taxonomy): Eukaryota > Metazoa > Arthropoda > Malacostraca > Decapoda > Penaeidae > Penaeus > Penaeus monodon. The sequence continues at coordinate 5,302,759 of NC_051401.1, forward strand.
ATAAAAAATATCTGATAAAAGCATCTTTAAGCTTACTGTAATTAGGTAGGTTATGAGGCCATGTTTTAATATACAAAACATGTGACAATTTTCATATACATGAGTTGATGGGTTACCAGAACCATCATGAAAGTAGGCTAATAATAATACCGGTAATGGAACAAGGGAAATAACAAGAATGTCCTTAAAAATTCAGTTTCTATAATGCTTCTGAGTATCACCTGATTTCCATATCTTTAAAGACAAATACAAAGAAAATTATGAAGCATGAATATCAATGAGGCATCAACATACTTCTTGCTAGAGTTGAATTTCATTACCAATAGACACTGCATGAATTCTAACAGTTAAGAGAATCAGTGTTCTCCCTCTTCTAAACCTTTCAGAATCAACTTTCCAGCTTTATGTTCAGAGGACAAAATGAAAGTAAATAATTACTTAATGAGGCATGTGAAAAGTGTATCTTGTGAAGAGCAAAGAAAAGAAAAAGAAAGGGCATTATGTTGTGAGTAAGACCATTTTTCACAAACTCAAGATCAATGCACGATATGAAGTTGGTAGGAAAAATATTCAGAAAAATTGTTTATCAGGGGAACAAAGTTCATGAAAATGCAAGGTCATGCCTAACACTTCATTAATGAATTTGTTAAACACATAGCATTTTTCAATATGGTTTTATTGCACATTTTTCTTTGCAACCTTCTCCTTAGTTGACTGCTTAATCTTGTAGTCACTTAGAGCTGCTTTTATGGCATCTTCAGCAAGCACTGAAATTGAAAAATGTTGCAAGCTTACTAAATAATCACAAACACATTCTTATCACTCATTCATACAGCACATGGCCTAAATATCTTATCTTTTCTTGACCTATCAAAACTGAAAGCTTCCAGATAAGGGAACATGATAGAACTGATAACACTCATAGTACATGATACCATATTCATATATATTATGACTTTTCCTGCATAAATATTTAAACAATACCCATTTTGGTGGTGAAAGGAAGGAAGGAAGGTGGAGAGGGGTCACTGATCAACAATGCCCTCCATTAGTAACTGAAAACACAAACAAACAAACAAACACAAACACTCAAACACTCAAACACTCAAACACTCAAACACACAAACACACAAACACACAAACACACACACACACACACACACACACACACACACACACACACACACACACCACACACACACACACATATATATATATATAAAATATATATATATATATATATTAATATATATATATATATATATATATATATATTATATATATATACATTATTTTATATATACATATATATACATATATATATATACATTATATACATATATATATGTATATATACATTATATACATATATGTATGTATATATACATTATATACATATATATACATTAGTATACATATATATACATATGTATACTTATATATATACATATGTACAACATATGTATGCATATATATACATATATACATATATATGTATACATATATATACATATATGATGTATACATTATATATATACTATATATAATAATATATGTATACATTATATATACATATATATGTATACATATATTATACATATATATGTGTATAAGTATACATATATTATACATATATATGTGTACAAGTATACATATATTATACATATATATTATATATATATACAATATATATATAATATATATATTATATATATTATAATATATATATATATTATATATATATATTAATAATATATATATATATAATTAATAATATATTATATATGATTATATATATTAATAATATATATTAATATTTTATATTAAATAAATAATATATATATATATATATATATTATAATATATATATATATTATATATATTATAATATATATATATATATAATATATATATATATATAATAATTATATATATTATAATAATATATATTAATAATATATAATATAATATAATATATATATATATATATATATATATATATATATATATATATATATATATATATATATATATATATATACACAATAAATATAACAAAATTACTTACTAGAACAATGTAGCTTGACAGGAGGAAGTTTCAGCTCCTTTGCAATGTCAACATTTTTTATCTTAAGAGCTTCATCCATCTGAAAACAGGGTAATATCCGAGAGTTATTAACTAGTGAATTATTTAATTGGTTTACGATATCACATGGAGTAGATAATATTTCTGTATCCTTTTCTATTACTAAATACTGATCAATGCGAGCATATGTTACGTGAGGGGGGGGGGGGGGGAAGTAGAACAAAAATGGTTTTTAAAATATTTATCAGAGAATGGGACTACAATGCTAAAGAGCAAATTATTTAATAATGTGTAAACTACTATGTATTTTCAAAATCTATTTGAATTAAATACATTAATGATTAAAATTCGCCCTGCTGGCCTTGAATTCTTGAAACACAAACCTTTTAGGGATTCATTAAAAAAAATTAAAATAATACAATTTTGTTAAGAATAAAACATATCACAATTCTTAATTTCCAAAAAATTAAAACATTTAACAACCTCTTGTTCACTTACAGTTTTTCCCTTTACCCATTCTGTTGCCAGCGATGATGATGCAATAGCAGAACCGCATCCGAATGTCTTGAATTTGGCATCAATAATCTTCCCATTTTCATCCACTTTCACCTGCAGCTTCATTACATCTCCACAGGCAGGCGCTCCTACAAGACCTGTGCCGACTGTGGTGTCATTCTTGTCGAGGGATCCAACATTGCGTGGATTTTCGTAATGGTCAATGACCTATGGGCACAAAAGCATGTTAATATAAAATCCATTGAGTATATTTGTGTGTTTAATATTATATATTTTCCAATTATCTGTGTCTATGAAATGTTATTTTCTAAATGCCCATAAATTAATGAGAATCTTTTTTTCAATTCCTGTTGTTCCCTCTTGAAAAACTATATTTATGATAGTAATAATAATAAATGCAATAATAAAAATCATGACAAACATAAGGATTTTATCTGTGTTCTGCTGGACCCTGTCCTTCTCTAAACAATGTCATACAATGTCTGACTATTCATATAGTCTATAACACAACAAAACTTGAGACATACATTCGAAGACCTTTAAACAGGGCTGTTTTATTTCTTTTCTGTAATTTATCTCATTTCTTGAAGTTCTTTTATAAAAAAATATGAATAAATACAACAGAGCATAAAATTTCTATCAAAATTACTATACTGAACATTATTTATTCATAAGTTTATGAAAGAGAGAAAATATTATTTAAGAGAATGTATAGTGATTTTCATTTTGGGATGCCTAGAGACAGGGTAATCAATTCAGGAGTGCTACAATAGCAAACAGGCTGAAAAATACTTGTATCACAATAAGTTTGAGAATAACCAAGGTAACTAACAGAGTATCCTTGAGACCCATTTTCATAATAATTAACAAGACAAAAATAAGGAATCATAAAATGCACTTATAATGATATTGAATGAATCATGTTACAATGAAATTGAGACAGACACATGCATAAACAGACAGACAGAAAGACCCTCTATCTCTGTCCATTCAGTAAAGACTCATTTTCTTGAAATGGAGTCCTCCCTATAACAGCCTTTATCCAAGTTTGCAATATAAAAAAAACATTTTTTTTCCCCAACTTTCTATTGAAAAT
>NC_051401.1:5311456-5323956 GCF_015228065.2 Penaeus monodon
CTCCTCTAGGATCTCCCATGGAGCTGACACCAAGTATAGGAAAGCTGGTCTCTCAGTGTGCTTTCAAATCTAATAGAAAAAATTCAAGCAAAAGATCTCTGGTTTTCAGCATCAACAACGTATCTAAGCGTTATTCTTTCTCAAATGATATGGCTAACCACAGCCATTCGCAAGACTTGGGAGTCACACCAGTTTCTGTTGAGAAAAAGGGTTCCAAGTAAAAGTTTCCCTCCAGTTCACAACTTCAGTGATAGTGTAGATATGGATGACTCCATGTCAGTTTGTAGCAGACCTGAACCACTAGGACTAGTGACACCAAGGAATATTCTAAAAGGACCAGAACCCATAATAGAAACTCCCACAGTATCTTCCCACATCACAAGTGTTCATTCTACATCCACTGCTTCACCAAGTAGACTGCTAGCTTCCTGTATGAGTAACTTTAACATTTCTGATGCCTGGAATGACAAGTCTCCATCAGAAGAACAGACTGTTATGTGGTACCAAGTTGATCATTCCATCAAGGGCTTTAAAGATGTATGTTTCAGATAGTTACAAGTATGTATGATTCTGTTATATTGGGGGGCAAGAAAATTAAAAGACGTATTATGAAGAGGCTATGCTTGTCACTTTTCATAATTAATTTGCATGTCTTCATTAGAGAGTGACCAAATTCATATTGAATTATATCTATTTGGGTATTTTAATTGTAGAATTGCAGAATTTTTATGTTAAATTCTCAACATTAAGAAATTTTAGTTACATAGTTATACTTGTGCAATATTTGCATAGAATATATAAATAAAAGCTGTTTTGACACTGTATATTTTTTAACATCTATATGATAGTTGCAATGTTACTGCCTTTTATAAAATAACATAAAGAGATACTCATTGACTTTCTGTCCATCATTGAGGTCCTATTGTAGAAGTTGGTTCTGTTGTACAGATCTGATTTATGTGGTGACTATGATTTCTTTTAGTAAATCAGTATTGCTTTCTGTTATCAGGACAATAATTAATATTCTTACCTTAACCCAATGTCTGCAGGTTTATGTACTGCCCCCTTTAGATATTTGTGTGTTTTGTTATGTACAAATGGTTCCACGTGTTCTCAGTCACCAAGAGTATCAGTTGGCCTTAGTGACCGCGCCTGATTTCCTCATTCCTTGAATTTGCAAAAAAACGTATTTTTCTTTCTAATGCTATGAATATTGACATGTTATCATTCTTATTGATATTATGATCATTAAATTCTTATTAAAATATTGATAACATCAAAGACAATAAAACGATAGAAATTAGTTTTCAAAAAATCAAGGATACGGGTAAACAGGTGAGATAGGTAAGACTAATAACAGACTCCTTGGTGACTAAGCGCATGTAGAGCCATCTATGAGTAAAGACAATAGATAAGCTTTTATTATAGTGGCCATGGTATTGTAGTCTTGCCGCCTGCACTAACTGGGTTAAGGATGTTATACTTTGATCAGTATTTCAATTTTTAGTGTGAAGAAAATGGAGAAGATGGCAACCTAAAGCTTAAGCATATTACTAACACTTAGATATTATTTTTAAAGTACGTGTTTTAGTATACTGTCTTCTTCTTTTTCTTTTTTTTTACCCCTATTGGTCTTCTTTTATGTTTGTTAAATGCCTTACAAACATATCTCAGACAAATGTGTAATATATATATATATATATATATATATATATATATATATATATATATATATATATATATAATAATAATAGATAATTTATATATAGATATATTATAGATATATGAAAAATATATAATATAATTTTTTATCATCATCATCATCATCATTATATCATCATCATCATCATCATCATCATCATCATCATCATTATCATCATCATCATCATCATCATCATCATCATCATCATCATCATCATCATCATCATCATCATCATCATCATCATCATCATCATCAATCATTATTATTATTATTATTATTATTATTATTATTATTATTATTTTGCATGCTATCTTCAGCTGTTTCTTGAAACAAATTGCAGAAATTATTTAAATAAACATTAGATTTTTTTTTTTTTTTTTTTTTTTTTTTTTTTCTTTCTTTCTTTTTTTCTTTTTTTTTTTTTTTTTTTTTCCTTTCCTTTCTTTTTTTTCTTTTTTCTTTTTTTTTTCCCCTTTCCTTTCTTTTTTTGTCATGTAGTCCAGCCAAAAGTTTGCCATTCTGTACAAGTTTGGATTTTGGAACGAACTTAATAAAGAGAGAGAACGAAATAGGACTGTTTCACATGATGCAAATTTTAGAAACCATCATCTATAGTTTGAAGTTTAGTTTGTTTCTTGATCATCAATTAAATAATAATTATCTGCTAGACAAATATGTAAGTAGATTCCATATATTACATTATAATTGTGATAGTCACTTTAATAGCTATATTCTGTCTGCACTTAACCCTTCACTGACCGTGCCAGAATTTTTTGTGTGACACTCATTCCAGTGACTTCTGGCACCTGTCTAGCCCTTCTGACGGGGTTCACTGTGTACGTTGGCCCTTCCCACTCACCTAGCCAAAGTGAGTCATGATGCCTATAGCCTATCCATCATGACAAGTAGATTTTCTATGTCTGCTATAGGCATGCCTGATTATAAGAGGTTAATTTTCATGTATAAGTGTACTTATGGAAAACTTACGCTTATGGCAAATTCAATTTATTTTACTGAAAATTTTTCTGCCACGTCAACATCTAAGGTCATTAGCTGCGTATTCAAAATAAGGTGATAACATGAGGCTTGGGGGCAAGGTAAGGAAGTGCTATATGACATCAAAGATCATATAGTGCTTTGGTAAAGGTAGAGTAGGGAAAAGGGTTAGGAATGAGTTGATGATTTGGGTAAAGTTACCAGTTGAACAATACTAGAGGGTAGTATGGTAGTGAAAAGGGTAGAGATGGGGAGCTGATGGGGCATAGCAGAAGGCAAAGGTTGTTAAGGGAGTATGGAGCATTATGATAAAGTATTGTGGCAAAAAGTCAGCCTTTCATAACTTCAGTAAAACCATTTGCTATTGGGGCTTTCCACTTCCCATAGGTTATAAATATTTTACACGTAACAATTTACCTTATTTTATTATCAAATTCTGTTACATTTAACCTCCATTTTATACAAATAAACAAAATTATTTGGTGGAATAAAGAGCTAAATCTAAAGAATAATATAGAACCCACTTAATTTTCCACTTCCATTTCCTCTTGGTTCTCTCCTACGAGTTGGTAAATTATGTTGCGGTAAACCTCGCTTACTGGAGAACTGGTAAACATATCTAAGAAGTTTTTTCCTTCCTCTGTACATCTGACAAGATTTGGGTCAATTGGCACTCGACCTAAAAAGGACACTTTGGCTTTGGCTGCAAGTTGTTCTCCTCCTCCCGTTGCAAGGATGTTGCTGCATTCCTGTGTGAATGTATTTTCATTAAGGATAACTATTATGTATGTGCAAAATCAATATTGTGCATTTTACTATATTCATTATTTTGCAATTATTATTGAAGGAATAAAATAAAAGAAAGCAAAAGTCTGTTTCACAACAAAATATGAGAGAAATAAATGCATAAAAGTGCAAAGCACAATGACTATTCAGGGAAAAAAATGTACGGCTAGAGCAAAAAACTTATAAAATGCTACTTACTGAACAACTGGGACACACAAATCCAGACATATTCTCAATGATACCAAGTACATTTATGCCTGTTCGCTTGCAGAATGTCAATTCTCTGTTAACATCATCCACAGCCACCATCTGAGGTGTTGTAACGAGAACAGCACCCATAACAGGAGCTGACCTGAAAAATAAATGCTGTTAAAAAAATCTGTCTTTTGCCTCTGTTGCACTAATTAATATATAAATATATATGAAATATAAATACAACATTTACAGCCTAACTGTTATATCAACTTAACAAGTGCTTAAAATTCAATATGAATACCACATTTTGTAAAACAAATTAAGCAATAGAAATAAATTCATATAGTTTCATATTTCTTTTTCTATGCATAACATGATATAACCAAAAACATTTCTCATGAATTAGAGTAATTATCAAAAAATAAAAATAAAAGAAACTTACTTGATGTTTTCCATAACAGATATATGCTCATCTGAAGTGCCTGGAGGAGTGTCCACTATAAGGTAGTCTACATCCCAAGCTACACTTGTTAACAGCTGCTTGATCATTGCTGTCATTCAAATGGAGTAAAATATATTAAAATGCTGAAAAACTTACCAAAACAACTTAGAGTCTGTGAACTATATCAAATAATAGACACATTTCAGTGCCATTATTTTCAAAGTATATGATTTTATTTATAGACAATAAAATATATATAATCTCACCATTTTTCTTTGGACCTCTCCAAATGACAGCATCAGTTTTTGAGTCTAGGAAAAATGCAATGGATATAACGCTTAATCTTTTTTCTTCATCAGCATAGACTGGAACCCAATGGCTGAAAATTAGAAAAATAGTGAAAAACCAGCAAACACTGCATCCTAGTTTGTTACATTGCACAGAAAAGTAACAATCAGAATAATGAAGAAAATGATACAGAAAGAAGCAGAGTTATAAGAAAAGAAATGCCATACATTAAAGAATTTTAAGCTGCATTTACCCTTCTGGAGTTGTTAGGACGTCCTTCCCTTCGACCCCAACCATTCGTGGTATTGAAGGGCCACAGAGGTCAACATCCAATATACCAACTCTATACCCTTTTGCCCGAAGTGTGGCTGCTATCTGAACTGTTGCTGTGCTCTTTCCAACTCCACCTTTCCCTGATAAAACTAGGATTGTTTTGCCAACTCCTTGTAGCACTGGCCCTGGAAATTCAAGATTTAATTAATGAAAACTTGAATTATTTTTAAGAAGTAATAGGATACTTTTTGCACTGATTAGTCAATTACTCAGGTCAGTTCTGACGGGAGTGCACTGCTAGGCTGATCCCACCAGCCTTTTCCACCGAGGAGTGTCTGGGGAAGTAGACTGATGAACACTATCCTTTTCTGAGAAGGGGGCTGAGTATCATATAGCCTGCATTACCACCTGGGTACAAAGGTTTGAAAGATGCACATTTTAATTCCTTCTTATGTATTCTATAGTGTGGACAACATGAATAATTCTGAATTATGAATTAATGATTTTGCCTGTAGGATGATAATATATACAATATATGTAATATAAATAGACATAGACACAGATACAAATATTATTATCTAGACATGATCTTGCCACACATATCAAGCTTTGTAGTTTGGTTTACAAAGAATAACAGTGCACTATAGCAAAGTCCTCTTTGTGTATAACAAAATTCTGGTGTGATATTAATACATGACCTGTTCCTTCATGCTTTTAATTTTGCATGGAAAAGATCGTAATTTTTCAGAATACCAACACATAACCAATCACAACAACTCTGGTATCCATATATTCTCTCACTCTACAATCCAAGTATATCAAATTATGCAGTGGAACCCCCCCATTAGCGACAATATTAGCCCTGATAGCAGGGAAGAACATGAAAGGTACCATGGAAATTGCAGAGTAAAATATGAAAAATATACACAGAATCAAAATCTGCCTCCTGGGAGACTGCCGCCCCCCATCCCTGTAAATTGTAATGGGAGACAAAGAATCCTCCACATATCCACAGCAGGGTAGAGCATACAACTGATATCCAGGAGCGCCCTATGTAATTGTCTGTCCAATTGTAAGTCCAACGCTCTATCCTGCTGTGAATATGTGCAGGATTCTTTGTTTTCCAGGGTAGGGGTTGCAGTTTCACTGGTACCTTCCATACCATCCCCTGAAATTGGGGTCAAGAATGAGGGGGTTTGGGGAAATTTAGCGGCATAATTCCTATATGTATGAGTACTAGAAGGTGAGAGGAATCCATCGATACCAAAACCATCGCGATCAGTTATGCAAGGTATTGCGTAAAATTAACGAAAAGGTTATCTTTAGTTTTTTGGGTCAACTGTTCCAAAGGTTTGACCAGAACCAATCAGTAACCACTATTTCATTGATTTGCTGATCTGCTATATTCCCTCCGCCATATATTAACCCTTTCCCGACGGGTACTATTCATAGTGGCCCGGGCCCTGCTGGCAGGGGCTTATATTGTCACCCTAGCATGCGTGACCGCTCATGCCAAATACCAGCATCCCTTGCCGTTTCTTCGTAATACTATGAGCATATGTTGTATTTTCAGTTATCATTATTTTCTAAAGTCTCTATTTGCCATATTTCCTGATAAATCAAGACTGAAAGATATTTTTGTTGTTATATAAACTCCATAGTTGAACATTGTTTGCTCTGTAGTCTGAATAAAATAAGCAGTGTGTGGTATCATGGAGTTGAAATTGTAGTAGTAGTAGTTTTTTTTTTTTTTTTTTTTTTTTTTTTTTTTTTTTTTTTTTTAAGTAAAAATGAGAAAGTGTTAAAAACGACTTAATCACATTTTCAGTGGCAGAAATTTTTTCCATAATATTTTGCCATGATTGTAACAAAAAAAAAAAAAAAAACTCATGGCATGTCCATACATACACCATGACATGTACGTACATGCCCCCGGCAGGTAGTCCAGCCATGCCATGGCATGTACGTACGTACCCGTCAGCAAAGGGTAAAATACTTTATTATCGAGAATATGACCAAACTGCCACAAATAAAATATGTCCAAGATTTCATCAACTTATAACACACCACACCCTGTTTACAGTCAAAATCTCATTGTCACACACTCAAAAAATTACTGCATCATACCTGTCACCGCTGCCATTCTGTCTTGATAACAGTAATTTCAATTTTCAAACACAAAAATAGATTACGAAGCGAAGAAAAGTGTCCGTTCACGATGACAACCCCCGACCCGCCTCCTATCTCAGCTGGATGCCGGATTCTGTAAACAAACTTCCACGAACGAGGAGGTGTCAGGGCTTATTTTATTTTCTTGATATATAGTCTATATGATACTTTGTCAGTGATATAGTTCCTCTGATGGTAAATATTAATATTGCTTAATATCGCTGATGGTTTGCTTGCTATCATTATTGTTATTATTATTACCACTATTACTATTACCACTTATATCATTATTATTATTATTATTATTATTATTGTTATTATTATTTATTATTATTATTATCATCATCATCATCATCATCATTATTGCATTATTGTTATTATTATTATCATCACTATCCTTGTTTGTATCATCATTATCATTATTATTGTTATTATTATTATTATTATATTCATCATTATCATCACCATCATTATCATTATCAGTTTATTATTATCATTATTAGTACTATCATTACAATTTATTACTGTTAATATTTAATATTATTATTATTATTGTTGCTGTTATTATTATTGTTATTATTATTCGTAGTAGTAGTTGTTGTAGTCGTAATAGTATTGTTCTTATCATCATCATTATTATTATCATTTTTATTATTACTATTACTATAATAATAATAATATTATTATTATTATATTATTATTATCATTATCATCAGCATCACCATTAACAATCTTCATTATTATCACTATTATCATTATAATTGTTATTACTATAGTATCATATCATCATTATCATTATCATTTTCTATTATCACCGTAATTGTAATTATCATCATTATTATCATTATTATTACCATCACCATCGTCATCATCTTCACAATTATTATCGTCATTACTATTATCATCATCAACACATTCATTATTATCACCATCAACACATTCATTATTATCATCATCATTAGCACCATTATTATTATTACCATTATGAATGTAAGGTCAGGCACTAAGGGATGAGAGATAATGATGTGTCATAAAGTAAACAGTAAAATCTAGATAATTTCATATATTCTTTACAGTACCTAAAGAATACTATTGTAATATTGTAACCTACAAATTTGTATTTTAATTGACATAACATTGGTAATTAAATTTAGTTTTTTACCCCCATGAGGGATGCGATAAAAGAGTATTATTAGTAATAACCTAGCAGTGCTTAATCGTATATTTATTTGCGATAATTATTATAATTATTGACAATATCCTTACCACTATATTACAGTTGTCACAAGCTTTGTCATTCGTTATATTGTTATCGATACCGTCATCTTTATCATTATCATCACTAATATTGTTTGACCATTATCATTACCACACCTTCCTGGCGGATAAAAAATAAAAAAAAAATAAAAAATAGTGGACGCTTTGAGATGAAATATACAAACTTACAGGTTTATGTCAGACAGACAGATAGTCACAGATGGACAGGGAGACAGATAGTCACAGACAGACAGATAGCCACACAGACAGATAGTCACAGACAGACAGACAGATAGTTCACATACAGATAGGCAGATAGTAACACAGACAGATAGTCACAGACAGACAGATATCCACACAGACAGATAGCCACAGACAGACTGATACCCAAGTAGACAGAGACGCACAAACAACTTTGGAAAATTATTTATTTATCCTTAAAAGACATCAGTTCAGACTTTAACAAAGTACTGTAAATATACCAAAGTCAGAATTCAGATTCTTCTTCTTCACTTAATAACTCTTAGTGTAATTTTTTAACCACTAAATCTAGAATCTGACTCCCATATGTCGCGACACCTTTGGTAATATAATACCTTTCCTTCTCTCACTATCTATAATTTACCAAACCAGACCTAGGTGGAACGATGAACAATAATGAATGGTCGAACACTCTTCCGTGCTGATATTATGGAAGAAAACCCCACAATGCAAAAATTAGATTTAATGAAAATGAGACTACAGTTTCGAAATCCACCTGGATTCCATCTCCGGGTGGAATCCAGGTGGATTTCGAAACTGAAGTCTCATTTTCAATAAATATAGTTTTGTATTGTGGGTTTTTCTTTCTCATACTAGAACACTGTTTATATTTTTCACAGTCCTTTCCATCTTATAAATGAGTTTCAAGATAGAACAGGACGGAACAAAAATCCTACCATTAACAGAAAGCTCACATTAAAATTCATACAAATGTAGATGATTAATACATGTTCTCACATAGCACCTCCCACATAGATTTGTCAACTAAATTTGTTGGATATTCCCACGAAGTGACAACAGAGAGAGAGAGAGAGAGAGAGAGAGAGAGAGAGAGAGAGAGAGAGAGAGAGAGAGAGAGAGAGAGAGAGAGAGAGAGAGAGAGAGAGAGAAACACTAAATTGATCATCACCAGCTTAGGGCGCAATTATTTTACAGCACATGTAAAATACACGAATTTCATCACAGCCTCATCTTTTGTCTAGACACCCTCCTCATCCATCAAAACACAGATGTAAAATCGAAATACAGTGTTAAGATATCCTGCTGTAATCTGCAGTTCGGCGTCACAATTCCTTTTATAGATCCAAGTATACGCGTAACTGCCTTGTAATCTATGACAATCCGCATTTATTATCAAAACAGCGAAGCTTATTACATCATCCATCTATATCCATGTTGCAAATGATGACGCATATAGCCCAATGGAATTAACAAAATTACTGTTGATAAAGATAATCAGTGACAAAATAGATAGTGATAAACAAAACTTTTTCCCTCTTTTGTCTCTCGCAGTTTGCCATTAATACTCCCACGCTCATTCTCCTTTATTTGTTTTTCCTTTCTCCCTTGTTCGCTCCTCCATATGTATATACATACAGACATCATGTGTGTGTGTGTGTGTGTGTGTGTGTGTGTGTGTGTGTGTGTGTGTGTGTGTGTGTGTGTGTGTGTGTGTGTGTGTGTGTGTGTGTGTGTGTGTGTCTATATATATATATATATATATATATATATATATATATATATATATATATATATATATATATATATATATATGCATGTATGTATGTATGTATGTATGTGTGTGTATGTATGTGTGTGTGTGTTCTATTCTTACCTAGTTGTTTCAATACGGGAGAAGAGCTAAGCTCAGATGGTCCCGTCTACTATATTTAAAATATCATAGAACTTTTTAAATTGATGCACATTTTTGGCACACACAGCGTTATTTGGAAGATCGTTCCATGTTTCAATAGTTCTGTTTGGGAAATTGAACTTCTTGACATCTTTCTCGCCTCTTTTTACTTTCAACTTTTTGCTGTGTCCTCTCGTCCTTCTTGTGTTCAAAATTATAGTCATCTTTGTCTAACTTCATTCTTCCTGTAATATAGTTAAACAGCATTATCATGTCCCCTCTTTTTCTTCTTTCTTCCAAAGTAGTAAGACCTGTTTTCTGTAGTCCTTCTTCGTAGCTCATATCTCTTAGGGTAGGTGCCCATCTTGTGGCTGCTCTTTGAACTCTTTCTAGTTTATCTATATCATTTATTAAGTGTGGACTCCATTCCACTGCACCATACTCAAGACTAGGTCTTATGATGGCTGTAATAACTTTCTTTACCATGCCTTCGTCCACATACACGAATGGCCTCTTCATGTTGGCAATCAGCCCTAGCATTTTATGAACCTTGTCATTTATATGATCATTTGGGCTTAGGGTCCATTTCACATGTACAACTCCAAATGAATAAGTTCTTGATGTCACTTTGGAGGCATTGGCATGAGACATCGTCTATTTTCCTCTTTTGAGGATTAAAATAACTACCTGAGCTTATGTTTGACCCTAAATAATTTATGAAAACAGTAAACATAATCGGCGCCAAGACCGATCCTTGAGGTACTCCGCTAGTTACTTGTCTCCATGTTGAGTTCTTCCCTCTAATTAAGGTTGTCATCTATCTTTCAAGAAGAAAGTCTTCCATCCATTCGCAGAGTTTGCCTTTCACTCCACCTACGTGTTCTAATTTCCATAATAGTGTTTTATGAGACACCTTATCAAATGCCTATTTAAAGTCTAGGTATACACAATCCAGGCAGCCGTCTCTTTCTTGTAATATTTCAGGAACTCTATCATAGAAATAGAGATTTGCTACACGACCTTCCTTCCCTAAAACCAAATTTTTTATTTGATATCATATCGTGTTCATCAAGTACTTCAACCCACTGCTTCCTAATTATCCTCTCTAACAGCTTGCATACTACACTAGTTAACGAAACCGGTCCATAGTTTAGAGGGTTTTGTTTGTCGCCGTTCTTGTACAAAGCTGTAACATTGTCAATTACCAATCTTTCGGTAGTTTTCCGTCTCACTGAATTTTGGAATATTAACAGTAACGGAGTACATAATTCGTCGGCACATCTCAGAATCCAGATAGATATCTCATCTGGTCCTTTTGCTTTAGTCTCGTCTAACCCTTTCAGTAGGTATTTTATTTAATTCTTTTCGAGTGTGATATTTTCGATATTCTGATTTGCGTTTGTACGGTTACTTGCCATTTCAAAGTATGGGTCCTGAACAAACAATGACTGGAATTTCTCATTAAGGATTTCACACATTTCCTCTTCCTTAGTATAAACAATGTTATTGTCGAATGGAAAAAAAACACGTGATGTATGTATATATATATATATATATATATATATATATATATATATATATATATATATATATATACATACATAGACGTATGTATATATATACATATACATAAACGTATGTATATATATACATATACATACACGTATGTGTATATATACACATACATATATATATATATATATATATATATATATTTGCATATATATCTTATATATATATATATATTATATATATATATATATAATTTGTATAAAGTCTCTCTCTCTCTCTCTCTCTCTCTCTCTCTCTCTCTCTCTCTCTCTCTCTCTCCTCTCTCTCTCTCTCTCTCTCTCTCTCTCTCTCTCGTCTATATGAGTGGCAACTTTGATCTCTATTGCGCATTGTTTTGGACCAATAATTTTCTCTCTCGTTCTCGCAGCTTACAGAACACACTTGAAACCTACAAGACTAGGGTCTGTCATTAGAAAAATATCATGCCAGAAATCCCCTCCCCTCCAATCCCAAATAAACCCTTCGAATGGGATAAAAATACACGAAGATAAAATGCAAAGCTTGGATAAAACGCCTTCGCTCGCAGCCGGGATAACCGCACCCACACGGGATCCTTCGTTTGCGCTGGCTTCGGCATCGCTTATTTACCGTGCAGTGGGACAATTTTATGGGATCTCTGTTGAGAGAACGGCGGGGGTTTTCATGCGTTCTTGGGTAATGCTTATGTAGTGGTGTTTGGTTAGAGGTTGGTGGTTTGGATGAACACGGCGTTCGGACACGTCCCTTCACGAACACCTCGACGCATTCGGACACGAGGTCGTGACGTCATGGATGTCCTCAGTGGCGTCGGGTGAACATTTGTTCCCGCTAAAAGAGTCGCAGGAATTTGGCTTTTTCTCGTCGAAATCATCACGTAACGAAGGTAAGGCACGTCGGGTCGGATGGAGTTGATAGTGGCGGATTTATAACCGCGCGAATGGCGGAAG
>NC_051401.1:5328956-5337615 GCF_015228065.2 Penaeus monodon
AATGGATATCTGCATAACTGTGGTTATATTTTTCTTATAAAGTGTATTAAGGTTGACACTCAGTTTTGTAATATTTCCGTGATGTGAAAGATGGAATTGAAATTTTTTCAGGTGTACATTTTGGAGTGAAGAAGATGTATAGTAGTATTTTTAGTAAGTACTATTGGCGCACCATCTATGTTGATGTTGGCAACTACTGTAGGCGATGTGAAAAGTGCACGGAAGTTGCTGTGTCCAGTTTTCGTGATCTTGTCCCAGGAGAGCAAGGGGAAGATTCACTAGGGGATGAAATAAACCGTGTCACAACGCTGCCTACTGATCGCATAATCCGAGTTTGGAAAAAGGTACACATTCTCTCTCTCTCTCTCTCTCTCTCTCTCTCTCTCTCTCTCTCTCTCTCTCTCTCTCTCTCTCTCTCTCTCTCTCCTCTCTCTCTCTCTCTCTCTCTCCTCTCTCTCTCTCTCTCTCCCTCCCTCCCTCCTCCCCTCCCTCTCTCCCTCTCTCCCTCTCCCTCCCCCTCCCTCTCTCTTTCTCTCTTTCTCTCTCTCCCCTCCCTCCCTCCCTCCTATTTCCCGTGTTTATCCTTCCTTCACTTATGCTGTATATTGAGAAAGAATGAGTAACAATGCCTGTTATATACATGCATTTCAAGCACATAAAAGCCAGAGTTGTGTTCACAGAGTACTAATTTTGTTTTCTTGTTTCCAATATTAACAGGTCCAGATTAAAATTCATGGCCCATACAATAGAACAGTGTATGGGAATGAAATGCTGTTGACGATTATTGATCCCTTTTCAAAGTGGATCGTGGCTCAGGCTAGTACGGAGGCTGGGCTGGAAGTTCACTGTGCCAGATTTATCTTTGATACTTTCTGTCAGTATGGCTTTGCACAATGCCATGTAAGTATTAGAAGGGTAACCTTTTGAAATGAGTGAATAAGATTTAGTTGACAATGTTAATATAAATATTTACATAGGATTACCTGTTTATTAATATCTCTTTTTCTTCAGGTTGTTGGAATGACTTCAGAAATGTTTGAAAGGATGCAAGCATGTTACAAGGAGAAGTTTGATAGTGCTCAAGATGTTTTAAGAACCCTGGTCCCCTTCGATTCAGAAGATGCCCAGCAAAGTTTCCTCTTCACTCTGCAGGAAGAGTCGCATGAATGTGCTTGGGCAGGTAAAAAAAAGAGAAAGAAATGAAGTAGCTAAAGAATTATAGGAAGACATGTAGAGTTCTCTGTTTATTTAACAGTTTTTGATGTCATATCAGTTTGAAGCATTCTACTAAACTCCTTTCTGGCATGTTAGTAGTATTTTATGTTAGGTGCCTTTAAAAGACCATTTGATATTTTCTTTCTGTTCTTGAACCTTATTTCAACTAAATTATAGGCCTTAACACAATGCATATTATTCTGCATAGCTTTCTAAATTCTATTATGATATTTATTTCTGATGTGAATATACATACACTGATTAGAGTATTGATATTCAGATATATAGTTATGAAGTCCCTGTGATATATTTTTAAACAGGATTATTTTTGGCAAATATTCTCAGGTGAAATGTTGGACCATTTTTGCAACGAGAACCCAACAACGTGGGATCAGGAAGTGAACAGATACCTCTTCCAGTTCCGAACTACAGCAACGTCACTTGGCGGAGTCACACCTTTTAATGTCATGTTTGCTCGTAACCCAACAGGTTCGTATGATAACTAAGCAAAAAATTGTTGAATAAAAAAAAAAAGGTGGACACTTAATTGGAACGTGACTGAGGCTTTTTCCTCCTTAATGGATTGAATTTCCCCACAGGGTATGTTAGTGAGGAAGAGAAAGAAAACATCAACATTCTGGAAGAAGAGAAAGCCCTTGAAGTTCCTGCCAAAAGACGACGGCTGCAGAGTTCAACGCTTCAGGTATGCAAATAAGACTTGCTGGTATAATTAGATTATGGTATGTTTTTTTAACAGTATTCAGACAACTTGGAAGGAAGAGAATATAAAGTTCAGTGTTGATTGGAAGAAGGAATCTCTTTCTCTTTTGAATATGCTTGACTAGCAGTTGGGAAGTCAGTGTAGGAATGTAATTTGATATAATCTTCAGTTTTCATCTAAGTTGGGTAGTATTGTTGACACATAAAATCATTATGTGTGTGTGTGTGTGTGTGTGTGTGTGTGTGTGTGTGTGTGTGTGTGTGTGTGTGTGTGTGTGTGTGAGTGTGTGTGTGAGTGAGTGTGTGTGTGAGTGTGTGTGTGAGTGTGTGTGTGTGAGTGTGTGTGTGAGTGTGTGTGTGTGAGTGTGTGTGTGTGTGTGTGTGTGTGTGTGTGTGTGTGTGTGTTTTTGTATCTGTTTCACTTGTTCAGAGGCTACATGTACTTGATTTTAGTGCAACATATGAGTTAGATGATAAATGCATGCAAGAGGTTTAGTTGTTATTCCAGATGTTCATCATTAAAACTTACATCATATTAGACAAAATCGGGAGATCTGCTGTCACTGCAATTGAGTGTGTGTGTGTGTGTGTGTGTGTGTGTGTGTGTGTGTGTGTGTGTGTGTGTGTGTGTGTGTGTGTGTGTGTGTGTGTGTGTGTGTGTGTGTGTGTGTTTTTTACAGACACACACACACACACTCTCTCACTCTTTCTCTCTCTTGCTCTTTCTCTTTCTTTCTCTTTCTTTCTCTCTCTCTTTCTCTTTCTTCTCTTCTCTCTCTTCTCTCTTCTCTTTCTCTCTCTCTCTCTCTCTCTCTCTCTCTTTCTTCTTCTCTCTCTTCTCTTTCTCTCTCCTCTCTCTCTCTCTCCTCTCTCTCTCTTCTCCTTCTCTCTCTTTCTCTTCTCTCTCTTCTTCTCTCTCTCTCTCTCTCTCTCTCTCTCTCTCTCTCTCTTCTCTCTCTCTTTATCTCTCTCTCTCTCTCTCTCTCTCTCAAATTCACTTTCATTTGACAGTGTCGCCATTGCCATGAAACCTTCACAAGCAAGATCAGTTTCCGCATACATCAGCGTAAGCACACAGAGGAAGCTCGGAGAAGAGGCACTCTCGACGGCGAAGAGCCACTCAGACCGGTTTTGCAGGAAAAGAAGCCACAGCCACGGAAAATCCTAACGAGGAAAAGGAGGAGGCCATTTGGGAGAGGTAACGATAGTGAGGAATGTTGATATAATTATAATTTATCGCTTTTAGTGTTACAGATCTTCAATTCCTTGCTTGTTGACCTTTCTTTGGTGGACTGGTGATGTTGTAGACCAGTATGTGTATTTATTTACCATGCTTTGTTTTCCAGGTCCAGAACGACTTTTAACGCTGGCCTCATCTGATTGGTCAGACCAGCAGAAGGACAGTGTTCCCCATGATGAAAACAGACAGCAGCTCACTCGTAATACAGTAGTAGCTGTCAAAGCACTCCTGAATGCAACAAAGGAAGAAAGAAGTAAAAGAGGGAAATATATTAAATACACACCAGAATTACGTGATGAAATAGCCCAGTATGCGCTGACACATGGAAATCATGAAGCTACTGTGTATTGGTCGCACAGACTTGGTGGTACAGTGAGTGAAAGTACAATCAGGAACTTCATTAAAACCTATAAAAGCTATACTCCAGAAGTGAAAGAAGAAATAGGGAAATTTGCTTTTCAGTATGGTGTAGAAGGGGCATCAAGACATTTTTCTGAGAAATTAGGTCATGAAGTTAGAAAAGGCATTGTAAGAAAATTTAAAAAGAATTATTTAAAGAAATTTCCAGAGATGGATGACATAACTAGTGATCTTCAGGTTGGTACTAGTGGAAGACGAGTGAATTTAACCGGAACATCTGCAAGGCAAAAGAGGTCATTTTCTCTTCAAATGAAAGATGAAATTGGAAGATATGCAACCCAGTTTGGTATCACTGCTGCAATACAACATTATTCTGAAAAACTTCAGTTCCCAGTGAAAGAGTCCACAGTGCGAAAATTTAAAAAACAGTTTGTAGACCGTGGCAATGTTAGTAATGCTGTTAGTGGTGCAAATACTGGGGAAAACACAGGTGTTGTGGGTACAGGCACTGTTTTAACAGATCAACAAGCAGCAGCCCCTCAGACTATTGATGTCTTACACCCATCCCTTTCTGTACTCAATGCACCAGCGGTATCAGGGACAGTAAATGTAAGCACAGCTAATAATTTTGTATACCAGCATCCCTATCACCTCAATATGACCCCAGGACCACAAACAAATACAGTACTTCCAATGAATCATAATTCTTTAGCATTCCATCAAGGCAGTGTAATCAACCAGGGCATGACAGCTTCCCTTTCATATCAGCAACCAGGAACTGCACCTGCATCCTCTGTAATTATGAACCAGAGTTTCACTCATCAAGCTCCAACAGGTTTCCAGCAGGGTTATGTGGGTGGCTTTGCCCAAGGGGGAGGGACGGGTGGCTCAGTAACTCATGGAGGGCAGATAGCCCCTCTGGCTGTGACACACACTAGTGTAGCTGCAACCAGCATGGCACATTCTCCATTACCACTTACCATGAGTGGGGCTCCAGCCACACATTTGTCTCAACTAGCTCATCACACAGTTGGTCCTCCCATTAGCCAGGCTCACCTAACTCAGGCACCTGCAGTGCCACACACAGTAACTAATGGAGGTCAGCATCCCACTCATCACCAGCTCATAACAACATCATTCCATCAACCCCTAAGTGGGTCACTAAACTTTGAGGGAACTCTCCATGCACATACTCAGGCTAGTTTGAACAATGAACCCATCAGCCTCATGAAAGAAACACATGACCAAGGTGCTGGAGTCAGCTTAGGAGGTCAAGGAGATGATAGCCTTCATGGATCTGCTGCTGCTGAAGCTGCTGCCACTCAGCAGAGCTTAGCACACATGGGTGAACAAGCAGCACCATCAGATGCTCCAGATTCAATTTTGGGCCTGGAGACTGAGGATGAGTACAGTGATCCACCCACACCAAAGAAGAAGAAATCAAGAAGTAGCATTAAGGTGAAAAAGGAGGTTGTTGGGTTAAGTAAGAGAGGAAATTATGCTTCCTACAGTCCAGAGCTCCGTGCCGAAATTGGAAGATACGCTGTAGAGCATGGCAATTTAGCAGCAGTGCAACATTTTAAAGAAAAATTAGGGTTTGAGATACCAGAGAGTACAGTAAGAGGCCTAAAGGACAAATACTTAATAAAAAGAGTGAGAGGAAAGAAGGAAGTCATTTCAATAGGCTTTGCGCAGAGGGGAAGACCAATGAGATTAGGAAAATATGATGAAATTGTCCAAGACTGCATCAGAGAGCTGGTCAAAGATGGAGAAAAGGTAAGCATATGCATTATTATTTTATACATTTGCTAAACATGAACTATAGAGTAATATATTCATTATTTATTGATCTTGTAATTACAAGTTGCCCATAATATAAGTATGCATTATGTTGAAAACTAACTTGAAATTTTTGTTTTTGTCCAGGTATCATCATTCCTTGCAATTGCCACTGCCAAACAAGTGCTTATGCAATATGATCCCAACTTATTAGAAGAGAATGGAGGACCTGTCAAGTTGAATCCTACGTGGGCTAAAAGTTTCCTGAAGCGCATTGGACTGCACCAGCTTGCTTAAAATCAAGCCCTTCTTAGTTTTGGCAATAAGTGCAGTATTTTTTACAACAGGAACTGCAGAAAAAAAAAAAAAAAAAAAAAAAAGTTCATTGTCTAGTGGGTTACCACATCAAAGCCTTTTCTTCAGGATGCAAACATTTAGGATTATGAAAAAACTGACAGAGACTACCTCTTGATACTACCTCTTCTATGAAGTGCACAAGATTGGTTGTAAAAATTACATGGTAAGCATTTTTTGCATTCCTTATGTTTTATTTGCACACACAATTTTAAGAAATCTCAGGAGCTGCTAATTAGAACCTTATCTCAGTTTGGAAAAGCCACAGTTTGTGGACATATTACGGGTTAACAGAGATCTGTTATTATCATGCTATGTTAAATTATTTGATAATTTTATAATCTTCATTTGGCTGCTATTAGTGGATCACAATCAGAAAGAATGTATTCTGGCATTGTTTTAAATGCAGTGGATGATAAAGAATTGTATAGCTATTGTCATTTCCTTCTGACCATGGTCTTGCTGTGCACATTGATCTTGAGAAGACAATGTGGCCAGGTACAATATGCCTTTCAATAATCTATGTGGCAGACAGTGTAAGCCGTTCTGTACTTTGCAAGGTCATGGTTATTTATATTTTTCATATAGGAAATAGTAACATAGTTACACATTTTGGAAAGTAAATAGAAAATTGTATTTTAATCATAGTTTTTATGATTGTATTTTAATCATACTTTATATAACATCAGACCACATCTTGGCATGTGTAATTTTACATCATGTAATGATTATGGTTGCAATGAGCAGCTGCTGCTCAAGTGATATGTTGGTTCATATGTAAATTAAAGGTTATACAATAATGTTAATGATACTGAAGAACATGATGTTTGACTGAACCTTGCAGCAATAAAATATACCTAAAGCAGTCTATGATGATCATATATTATACAATGTTCTAGGCATCTTCATTAGTATGGCCAACACATTTCTATTTTCTAGTTTTAGATGTACTAGACATCAAAGGTCATATAGCTCTATGGAAAGGTTTAATAGTGAAAAGAGCAAAGAGGGAGTTATTTGATGATTGTATGTGCTACATGTCAGAAGTTCAGGAAGGTAAGGATTAAAGGACAAATTGATCAAAGTAGAAAAAAGTGTGGGATTTTGCAAATAAGTCCTTAGGGTAAGGGCAGGGATTAGCAAAGGAGAAATAGGTATAAAAACTATTAAATCACAGATTCAGTTAGAATGTCGGGAGGGATAGATTCTAAGGAAGGGGGTTGCTATGACAAAGGATCGCATGCAGGGGGAAGCAGGAGGGATATTAGGATAGGAGGGGGAACAATGCAGCTGAAGCAGGGAGAAAGGGGTGTGGGGAACAGAGTAGGAGGAGGATGGACATTGGCATTTACTTTGAGTGTAGAAGGAATAGGAGTAGAGAGATTGGAGGATGGTTGGGATGTAGGCTTTTTATCTTGGGTCATGATTATATAGGTTTGAATGTCTTTTGAGTTTCTGATGTGGAGTAGGTTGGGAAACAATGGTTTTCTTATGGAGGGGAGGGGGGGAGGGCAGATGCTCAAGGGATGGAAGGAGAGGTTGATGGAGAGGATGGGATAGAGTGTTTAGCTTGTCTTGTGCGATGAATTGGGTGAGGAGGAAAAGGGTTAGGTACTGGGAGGTAGTGATTGGAGTGTCTGAAATAGTGGAGATTGGGGTGTCTGGATTTAGAATGGCAAAAGAATTTGTCTGGGAGAGAGAGGGGGTAAAAGTGGGAGGAGGAAGAGATGCTGGGGGAAATGTAGAAAATTTTTGGGAGGAAAAGGGAGGGGTAGCATGATTATTGGAGTAGGGAGTGAGAGGGAAACGTAGCCTGCTTCCTGTCTGGTTTCGTGTAGAGTGAGGCCAAGTCTGAAGAATTGCCACTTCAGACTCAAACTTGCAAGTAGGGCAGCCTCTATAAAATACATTATAGGACCTGACACAATTGGTATATGTGTGTGACTGTGCAGAGCACTTTGATCTATTATGACAAGGTTGGGCACTTAGAGAGCATCTGGTTGTTTGGCGGGATGGCTTAGACCCATCAATTCTGATGTTGATGAGGGGAGGTTTATATGGTTGGACAGGGAGGGATTTTCCACCAATGTAAACATTAAAGGGAAGTCATGTCAACAGAGTGTAAGCTTATGGGGGACTCATGATGGCCTCTAGAGGGAATGTAGCATTGTACTGATACTGCATCATAGTTCATGAGGCAGGCAGGTAAGTCTTCTCCACAACCTGACTAATTTTTGTTCCAGACATGACAGTTTGTTGGGGAGATGAAGACGGTTCTAGTTTGCCAGTGAAGTCTGTCAGGTTTGATAATGCTTTAACTTGGGTTTTGGATGTAACTGATTATTGGAGTGGCTGCAAAAGGAAGCTTCGCATACTTGTTTATGGAAACATTGCTTGAAGAGTAAGGAGGGGGTCACAAAAAGTCTGTCCATTTAGTTGGGCTAAATAAGGTGGGAGAGGAGGATGACGAGTGGAAGAGGGAGCAGTGCTGAGAGAGGTAAATATTGCAGAGAGGTGGACAGTAAAGTTGTAGAGTAGTAATAAGAGAGGATTAGGTAGTTGATGAAGAAAGTTGTGAGAGTGGAATTTCTTGAGGTTAAGCATTGACCTGGATTGATGATGTGATAACAGGCATGAGGCAGCGATGGTAGTAGCACCATTCAGTCATGGTTAGAGGACAGCTTGGAATTGGGGAACTGGGAGAATTTGAATCAGTGGGGGTATTTGATGAGTGGGCAAACCTTATTGCCCCTAATAATGGTATAAAGTCTTCATTATTGGTCATGGTAAGCCTAGCATATGTTGGGGAGAGAAACATTCCATCTCTTGCCGTGCTGAAAGGATGAAAGGCTGACTGTGTCAGTCATGAGTGGCTTCCGGGAGCCATGGGCACAGTATTCCTATGGTTAATGTCTAGCCCTTACTCCTGGGGATCCTGAGGGGTCAACTTTCTCAATCCCACTTCTCTCAGGCGCACCTTGGCTAAAAAAA
>NC_051401.1:5337715-5345215 GCF_015228065.2 Penaeus monodon
AATTACGACTTGCCCCTACATCAACTAGCCTATCTAAGTTTTATTTCTCTGACCCCTGCATTTCCTTAGACCACAGATCCAACTACTGATACTAATGCTCCTACCTCGATGGTTGCTGTCAGCTCTGTCCCTTCCAAATCCTCCACCCAGGATATTACTCAACCTTCAGAATAAACCCTTTCCTCTCTCCCAACATCCTCTACAACATCTGCAGTCTTCATTGTTTATCCTTCCCCCCCCCCCCTCTTATTACTGCTCTTCATCCCTAATGTCCTCCTCCTCCCATCCTTCTACCCCCCCCCCCTCTTATTACTGCTCTTCATCCCTATTGTCCTCCTCCTCCCATCCTTCTACTGCTTCCACCTCTAAAAACCTTTTGAGTACAAGTGGGATGGATTCTTTGTGATTCCCCCTACAGTCCCTTACTCTGACAATACATTTTTCTTCCAACAATGTCTCCAATAACAAGTAGGTAAAGTTTCTTTTCGCAGTTGTTCCAATATTTCACATCTTGGCAGAGTTACATCCGAGTCCCAAGCTTGTGCACTATCTACCCTGACTGACCTCACTCCTACCAACAATATCTCCCAAAAAACAAGCAGACAGTCTCCTTTCACAGTTGTTCTGATCTTTCATTTCTTGGCAGTCACATCCGAGTCCCAACCTCGTGCATTGTCTATCCTGACTGACGTCACTCCACCCTTTATACTTGTACCACAATGTTTTCTCTCTCCGATTGATTGTCTTATGTACAACAAGGATCGGTATGTTTTTGTTATTTTGTGGGTGTATGACTGTTGGGGGCAATTATATTCCTCGCTAGATACAACTTGTAGGTCAAAGTTTCAAAGCAGGCTAAGATGCTTTACAACATGACTATTTGAAAACTTTCTGCTTAACGATTCGCATATGTGGACGAAGGGGATGAAGAGAAGAAAAATACCATGCAAAATTAGTTGATATTGCTACAAGGATAGATGAGGCTTTATTAGAATGTAAAATACATCTTAAAACCGTTTCGTTCTTTTCGCTTTTTGGATACCCACTCTTTATAATGGCAAAGTAAAAGAATACGGATGATTGATCATGCCGATTCATGCTGTTCCATAAAATAATATGAATGTTTGCATTACTGTAAAAATATTTGTTGTAGGATGCATTGAAAGAAAATTTATTTACTTATTTATTTACATATAAATTTTACAACCCTAGCACAATTGATAAGGTCCTGTTCTTCCACTGGAAGCATATTGTGGTGAAATGTTTATTTTGGGGGGAATGAACTATTTATAGTTGTATGGCAGTCACAAAAATGAGTAACTATATATATGTTCCTACAAATGTGTCCCATTTAACAATATACTTCTTAAAAAAAACATTCACTGGTGTCTGCAAGCAGTAAATTAACTTTGTACAGCAGGCAGTGTTCAGCCAGACTCGGCAGCCCTCACAAGCTCTTCTGCAACTTCAACAGCAATCAAGGCCTCAGCCTTTGCCTCTTCTGTTGCAGCAGCATTGGCTTCAGACTGAGCCTTGGAGAGGATGTCACGAGCGGAGGCAAGATCAAGGTCCTCAACACCAGCTGCTTCCTCAGCCAAAATCTGGACTGTAAAAAGCAAGAAAATAACAATGAAAATACCTTCCTTTCACATTTGCCATCTGATTCTTATTAATGAAGAATTGCATCTAATGTTTTCAACAATAATTTTCAATAATGTTGGCAAAAGGACTTATTTTGAACCACAAAATCTTACCTGATGAATCCTCATTGATGGTGACAATCCCAGAGCTCACAAAGAACTTCTTGGAAGTGCCATCACCTTCAAAAACTGTCAAGACTCCAGGCTTCAGAACTGCCAGAGATGGTACGTGTGCAGGCAAGATACCAAAGCTTCCAGAAAATGAGGGGACGTCAATCTGCCTAACACTTGCCGAGTTGTAAAACACCTGTAAAGAATATATACCAATTGGAAAATAATAATGATATTTATTATTATATAAAAAGCACATGTAACCAAATAAATATTCATGATTTAAATTTCAGCAATGCACTTCCATTTTTCTAATATTTCCAAGAATTACATTTAATAGTTTACAATAACAGAAAATTTGGTAAGACTTAAATGACTCCATACTAAAACACATGTAATAATTAAAAGTGATAAAAATTGTTTACCCAGTAAACAACCCTATTTACAAATTACAAAAAAACAGGAATTTAAATAAAATAAAAAATAAATGATTGTGCTACTACAAATCCTTTGCTGATGAAAAAAGAAAAAAATTAGAAGCCTACCTGGTTCTGTGAAGCAAAGGTGAAGGCCATGGGTGCATCAGAGTATGCTCTGGCACCCATTCGGGGCACCTGACGCACCAGTGTAGAGGCCGCACGTGCAAACATCCTGAAAAATTTTTGAAAGTTAAATTAGGTTCTGACCACTGTTGGAAAGATGCAGATAGTAAATTCGTGAGAAGAGGAGGAAAGGTAGAAAAAATTCAGGACTAAATTCCTGAACTGTAGTTCAAGCCTACAATGACAGTACCAGAAATCTCGGGTTGTTCCTCATTCCGGTGACTTCTGGCAACCATCCAGCCATTTTGCTATGGATAGCAGAACTTCCTGCTCAACTTGCTTTAGGACGTCATGACACCTATAGCTGTACCCTTGATGAGGAGTTCACATATCATGACAACTGTAGGCGTTCCTGGCCGTATGAGGTTAAAAGTACTTACTGCTCAATTCAACTAAAAGCACAGTAGGACCACCTACTCAGAAAATAGTCAACACCTCACATCGCACAGGAGAAATTCAGAAAGCACAATTCAGATTTATAAAAGGTATTAGAAATGACACCTTTCCCGATTCACATATTTCTCTTTCCCCCATATTACCCAAATTTAATATGTGAATAAAAAAATATATACTACTAAGGGTTGATGTAGGTAAGCTAACTAAGGAGTTATGTATGTGAAACAAATGAGAAGGGTAAAGTAATACTGGAAAGCAAACTGGAAACGAAGATGTGGATAAAAGTGTAGCAGCACGACCTGCAACCTGAAGCTAAATAGACTTCCAAAGTTGCATCACATCAGGTCCAATAGCCTTGTCCTTTGCCCTCTCACGAGCAGGTGCTTCTCGCAACTCGCTGCTGAGACCTGACTGGTTGACTCAGACACCTGACGACTATCTGATTGGATCACAGGCTCCCTTTATTCTCTGTTCTCTTGCACAGCTTCCATGTAATTAAGCTTCAGCATCCAGAACGGAGATCAGCAGTTCATGATCCTTCCCGATCACTACAGCAAGCAGCTACAACATAAGGACAGCCATGTCCTCCACTTCACTACAACACCCAGCCATACGGTGGACATACCCACCAACTCCAATCACTCCTATAAAGAGATTACTATAGACCAGACAAGTGGTAGATGCCTTCCATCTACACTGTTAACCCTGGAGTGAAACATTTGGTTTATCACACTCACTGGAGGCGAGTACCTGTAACAGCATGACCTGCAACCTGCAGCTCCACATAAATCCCAGGCTGGGTCACATTGTCCTTGTGACTCGTTGCCAAGACCTGACTAGTTGACACCTCACAGCTATCTGATTGAACTGCAGGTTTCCCTCATTCCCTGTTTGCTTATGCAGCCCCCATGTACTTTAGGATCCAGAACCAAGATCAACAATCCAAGGGCAGCCATGCCCTTCCCTGACTGGGGAGACTCTCCAGGTCCCCCGTGGACATCTTTACAGCACCCAGCCATACATTGGGCATTCACACCAACTCCAATCACCCCCATAAAGAGATTACTATAGACCTGACAAGTGTAAGATGCACTCCATTTACTAAAGACAGATGTGGATTAAAAAATTAATTTTAAGATAACAGTGAACAAATTACATTGTAATTCTAACTGCAAAGCAGTTAAATGCAATATCCAGGGCATATATATATATATTTTTTTTTTTTTCTTTTTTCTTTTTTAATGCTTTAACAGGTTTTGATAATTATTTATGCTATTCTGTGCAATAAGCTTCCACCCATGCACATTTTTGCCACCGGGAGACTTGACAAGCCATGTGACATCATTCCATGAGAAAGGTTTCATTTTAACAGCTGTGTCAATTCCAGGTCCTTTTTCAAGCAATATATAGCTATGCAGAAGAAATAGACATTAGTATATAGCACAGCTTGATATTTGAGCCTATCATCATGTGGCCTAAATGTTGAAAAAATCCCATGGTTTGGGAATATAGAAGTTGTATATATTCCACAGGTGTCAATGGACATGGCCCCCTGGCTAGGGAATATATAGACAGTAGTGTATAAATTCCATGGGGTTTAGGTTAAGTTACTTTATTGATTAGAACATACTGACAGTTTTGGATTATATGAAATCCAATAGATTTTACCAAATGATGGGTTTGATTCCTGTAGTTTTTCAAAAGTTGGTGTGTCAGTCTATAGACTTTCAAAGATGGTGGGGACATCCAGAGTTTCATTAGCTCTCTGTGTGTGTGTGGGGGGGGGGGGGGGGGCTGGCTACAAATGATAACCTGAAATTAACATGACAGTTGTTAACAAGAACCATTTCATGTTGCTTATTGTTCCAGAATTTGTGAAAGTCAACTATTTGGGGCAGTACTGGGCTGGTTGTCACATCGTGGAGAAATGTCGTTTTTATATATGCACTGGCAATAGGAATTTATCATCAAATAAAGAGCCACTCAATGAAGTATGGCAACTACAACTGTTGTGTACAAGGTTGGTATAGCTTTAGGGTATGACAATTTCACTTTCATGATACAAAGTACATGGCACAGATAAAATTTTAGACTTTTAACTCATCACTGCCAGGAAACAGAAATCCCTGAGCATGATAAAACTCTGGTGATTTCTGGCAATGGCCCTACACAGGGCATGGGAGTCCGCTACATCGTGCTACATGTCCTGCTCCACAAACACTGGTGCGTCGTCGCGAGTAGGGGCTTACCCCGCCGACCAAGTGGTTTGTTATGACGCTGGTACATATGACCCGGCAAGCATTGGGTTAAACTTTGTCACTGCTAACACAGTGAAAATAAACTTATTTGCCATGTGAATATAAATACAGCAACTCCAACATTTATCCTTCACTGATAAACTGACACGTGTACTTTTGATTGATGTTATGTGAACTCGGGAAAATTGATTTGTTGCTGTTCAGTTGACAGAGATAACTTTAAACAAAGGTATAGAGGCAACCACACTAGTTATTTACATGGTACTATAAATTGGAAAGAAAGAGAAAAAGGTACTATAAATTGGAAAAAAAGAAAAAACTATGGTGAATGTTAACTAATTGACCACACCCCTATCATGGAGAATCCACAAACATAGCCATTTGAATCAAAATACTTTCTAATTTCATCACCATAGTTCTCTACTGTAGGTTCTGCCCCCAACTTCCAAAAGATAATTATGGACCAGGCCTCTGCATGGCACTTGTCATAACCCATTTTCTTCATTTCTAGTTTCTGGTATACTTTAATACTTCATATTAAACTATACCAATCAGTTCATTTTCATCTTTGTGGAATGGATGCACCAAGCTAGGGCAAATTGAAGATGATATCCTTGATGAGGACAAAAAACTGCAGACAAATGGTAATGCCACAAATAAAGGAAAAAGATCATGGAAGGTGCTGCTCATAGTGCATGATCTACTCAGCACTCTCAAGTTTCAGCTCTATCTTGCTGTGCATAAAGATATAATAATATTTGCCAGGGGGTGTTGCAGGGTATAGCTCCCATCAAACCTCCCCTTGGGCAGTTCCTAAAGGACATACCCACTCATAGCAAATTTAAATCACTGGATCTGGATGCTTCACTGCTATCACGTGGCCCAAAATACTGGCATTAGACTTGCATCGGTGGGGACCCACTGCTGGGTGTGGGGCTTATAGGCTGGCACAAATGAATACTCGTGTGCGGTGACAATGCCTACCCTTTGCATTATCTTTTTTGGCATAAGCACTTTCTGATTTTTTGCCATTTTCCAGCATCTATATTTTTCATCTGATTTGCTCATTAGTTGGTAAAAGACTGTTTTCCTTGTATAGACTCCACATCTCTCTAGGTAGTCCATAACTCAGTGCAGTAATAATAACAATAAGTTTGTTATTTGTCATTCATTTATTTTTCTTTTTTCATAATATTCAATTTTCTGTAATACAACCTGCCCTGTCAGTCATGGCAGGCATTTGCCACATCTGGTAATAGAATAATCATTTACAGCATTATAGACAATGAAGATATCCAATTGCAGTAATATTTTAAAACTATATACTGCAGTAAATCTTACTTCTATGATGACAATATTTTTGCACATTTAATATATTCAACTAAATTCTGGGCAACCATAGGTTTGTTGTCACTGCATCAGCTGTGAAGATGCGTGTTGCCCTATGTATTTCTGAATAGAAAACTGCTGTAATTATGTAGAAAACAGATGAATTAATGGTTGACAATAAATCAGAAGGGATTTCTAAAGTCTATTTGTCATTACTGATGTGTGATTATCATCATATGCCTTGACTTGGCAAGTTTGTTCACGACTCCCCATGAAAGGGTCTTAGTCAGGCAGTATTTAGTCTAAGATTCAACTTTTAGGAGATGTGGAAGTGGAACTGTAAGAAGAGTCTTTAAAACTACAATGCAATTTTGCCTCAAATAGGATAGAAAACACTCAAAAGACCCTTTTGATTTATTGTCAAATGTCAACTTAATCATTTCTTACATTTTACTGATATTTTCTGTTCACTCCTGCAAGGGCGGTCTTTAATTTTGTCCTAATATGTTAGGACAGTCTTTAATGTGTCCTTATGCAAAATTTCCTTTGATGATAATTCCACTTTGGAAATAATAAGAAAAGCTTCAGGGCCTATTTTGATAAAACATCAAAATAATGGACAGCACTGGAAGTCAATAGGAACCTGCAGAGATCGAAGAAAGTGATTTATGAAATGTTAAAAATTCAATTTCTCAAAAACCAGAGGCAAACTTTATCCCGAAAACAACAGGAAGGTTAATTTTTAAAAAACCCAGCCAAACTTTGTCCAACAAACACAGAATAAAATTGCTCCTGACTAAATGAGCCCAAAAAGTTCATTTTCAGAAAAGGCAAGCCAAGTTTTGAACAACGCAATTATATTAAACTGTTTAGTTGCACACAAGTTAACATTGTGTGTCATGCGAACCCAGAAATCCAACCCAACTTTACCTACCTTCTATTTCTTTTCTAGACAGGGGGACAAGCCTCCCCTGTAGTTCCCTTTATTAGCACTTCATGCCAAGTGACATTTGTTATAGAAAAGAAAATGTAACACATACTGTCAGGGTATGTTACCGAGAGTAATGCAACCCTCAGAGACGAAGTCCCAAAACCAGGTTATCATGCGAAAACAAAATTTCAAACCTAACCTTTCCTACCTTTTATTTATTCCCT
This sequence comes from Penaeus monodon, assembly GCF_015228065.2. Classification (NCBI taxonomy): domain Eukaryota; kingdom Metazoa; phylum Arthropoda; class Malacostraca; order Decapoda; family Penaeidae; genus Penaeus; species Penaeus monodon. The sequence goes on from NC_051401.1 coordinate 5,345,207, forward strand.
AGACAGGGG
>NC_051401.1:5352715-5357715 GCF_015228065.2 Penaeus monodon
ATATTTAGCATAATTATCCAAGTATACTCCATCCTACCTGTCAACTTTTCCTAGACTCTCAAGTTCTCCAATGCACTAAATCTCTTTTGAGAAGAAAATGGTAAAGTGGCATAAAACAATAAAAGATATTGTATATTATTCAAGGCATATGTATTAAGTGTCAGCTGACAAAAAAAAAAAAAAAAGTAGTAGTAGTACTCCAGAGTCCTCGGAAATTTTGTCAGTTTTTCCCTTTCTAAGACAGGATGCACAAGAATGCACTCGAATACAGATGTACTCTTTATTACAAAATTTAGTGTTGTTTGGATTTATTGTATGAAATAAGAGGATAGCTATCCGATTTTTAATGAATTTTTATAGAGGAGAATAGTTGACCTCTGAGGTAGCTGGAAGCTTTAGGTACCAGTTATAAGAATAAAAAAGTAAGACATGTAAGCCACAAAATAAGGTACTCTTTTTTTTGTGAAAAAGAATATACTTAAAGTAGATATACTTTCTATTTACTTATTGCAAACTTTGATGACCTCCATATAACATGCCCTCTTGCTTTCTGTTTCAGGGTCCTGGCCTCTATTATGTAGACAATGATGGAAATCGCATGCCAGGTAACAGCTTCAGTGTAGGCTCTGGCTCCATTTATGCTTATGGTGTGCTGGATTCAGGGTACCGCTGGGATCTCTCAGATACAGAGGCACAGGAGCTTGGCAGAAGAGCCATCTATCATGCAACTTTCCGTGATGCTTATTCAGGCGGTGTTGTACGAGGTGAGTGTACATGCAGTAAAATGTTTTTCAGATGTATTTAACAGAAGCAATATATATAATGTCTTTTAAACCTACTGCTTATTTTACTGTATGTAGTCACACAATGAAAATCATTCTTTCATGGAAACCCATATTTGATTTAGTGTTCCATTCAGCTGACTCATGCACTCTTTTCTTTTCAGTATATCATATCAAGAAGGATGGTTGGGTGAAGATCAGTGAGCAAGATTGCAAGGCCTTGCACTACAAATATGCCGAGGAGACCAAAACAGCATAAAGATGATGTAAATGTAGCTTAAAACTTTTTTTTTTTTTTTTCAGTGGAATAATTTTAGCACAGGCAATTTATATTTAAAAAATGTGTGCTGACTTTCAGAATTATCATATTTATGGAGTAACAAGTTTACACAAGTGACTTCAGGTTTGTCAAACGAGGCCCAATGTTATATTCCATAATTTCTTTTTTTCAATAAATCTTAAACGTATGTGTGTTTAATTGTTTTCCTACAGTTGTAACAGAAAATAGTGATGATGGATATTTCTTGAGATCTTTACTAACTTACTCCAGTATTTAATCAATAATTTTGAAGTTCAGAATATACCTATTCTTGTTGGGTATGAGTAAGAAACTATAAAAGTTGGTACTGTGTATGTTGTTCAATAATGTAACACAACTGCATATTATGAAAGCTCATTTCCTTCTTAATAACAAGCATGAGCAGTCATTGTGCAACCCAGGATAATTCTCACAGGCTTATTTTGAAAAATACTGAAGGGTCTACAAGCATTTAGAGGCAACAGATAACAAACTGAGCATGCATTGGATCTAATACTCAAGATACACCAGCCGTAGAAATCCCAGAAGGGGCAGCTATTGTAGGGGTCGTAAAAGCTCTAGACAACGATACTTGATAATTTGAATAATTTTCTCAGGAAATGTGAATTCAAACCAACGGACAGAAGTGCAAGATATTTGGAGGAATTAGTCCATATAAGAGAGAGAAAGATAAAGAAAGAAAGAGAGAGACAGATAAAGAAAGAAAGAAAGAGAGATAAGGAAAGAGAGAGAGAGAGAGATAAGGAAAGAGAGAGAGAGATATAAGGAAAGAAAGAGAGAGAGAGAGATAAAGAAAGAAAGAGATAAAGAAAGAAAAGAAAGAGACAGATAAAGGAGAGAGAGAGAGAGAGAGAGAGAGAGAGAGAGAGAGAGAGAGAGAGAGAGAGAGAGAGAGAGAGAGAGAGAGAGAGAGAGAGAGAGAGAGAGAGAAGAAATATGATGTGAGTCCCCAAGTAAAAAGAAGAAAAACTTATTACTGGTGCCATCAACATTCAACTAACAATCTCCAGCATTCGTGTCCCTTCAAATTTGATATAAATGAACTTGCGTCCTATTGTGGACAATGGAAAGAAAATCTAAGTGAGAATTTCTGCCCCCCACCAAAAAACGAACAAACAAAAAAAGTTGCTATATGGCAACAGTCATTTTTTTTCTGTAGTTGTCTATCACACATTCTTAAAAATGCTAATCTAGTCAATTTCCCATGCAATAAGCGACACATGTTAATGAAAAAAAAAAAAACTTTTTGGACCGTGTCTGTTTACTTTCTGGAGCGTCCAAAGAGCAATTAATAATCACAAATATCATTTTACAATTCGTAAATATTACTTTCAATCCCACACATACTATTGTCATGCCCACGTTTTGAAACAACCCGTACCTCTGCTTTCCCCCACCTATCCTCCCTCCACCGACCTCCCAACCTATCAGACATCCTTACAGAATCCCACACTTTCTGCTTTAACAACCTATTCTCTTTCCTCAAACGCATACATATCCTTCATCTAATCTAACTCCTTACCACACCCGACCCTAACCCTTTCACTCACCAATTCCTTTGCCCAGCTTAGACAACTAATCACTAACTCAACCACCCTTCGCTAACATTACCTATAGTGCTACATGACCTTAGATGTCTAGCACATTTATCTTGCTTTTAACCATTAACCATTCGTAAATATTAACTTACGAATGTGAATATATCATGTATATCATGTATGTGTGTGAGTGTGTGTGTGTACATATATGTATATATGTGTATATAAATAATATATATATATATATATATATATATATATATATATATATATATATATATATATATATATATGTATGTATATATATGTACGTATGTATTAATTTACGCATGTATATAGTGAAACAGGCGAAATGAAGAGAGAGAGAAAGACCACGAGCGCAAATTAACCTTGATACAGCGTATGCCTATCATTACGAACAGTTTTGCTTCTGTTCTAATCACATCAATGCCACATTATACGGTGCCGCTCGCTAACGCCGTAATTTACCTTCAGGTCATCAGTTGATACCTATTAATACGTAATTGAGTGCCCCAGACTCGTAGTCGATACCCATTAACCCCTCACCTACCTCTCCCCTCTCCCCTTTCATCCTTTCGCCCATTCGTCCTCCCCCCTCCCCTAACTCTCCCCTTTCACCCTTTCCCCTCCCCTCTTCTCTGACCCTTCCTCTCCCCTTCTCCTCCCCTCTTCTTTGACCCTTCCTCTCGCCTTCCCCTCTTTCATTCTTTCGCTCTCCGCTATCCCTCCCCTTTCACCCTTCCTCTCCCATCTCCCTTTCCCCTTCCCCTTTCACCCTTTCTTTCTCCCCCACCCCTAACACCCCCTTCTCCCCTTTCACCTTTCCTCTCCCCCACCCCTAACCTCCCCTTTTCCCTTCTCCTCTTCTTTCACCCTCTCCCCCATCCCCTTCCCCTCACCCTTCTTCCCTCCCCTACCTCTCCCCTCTCCCCCATCCCCTCCCTCCCTCCCTCCCCATCCCCCACCTTTCAAATCACGTTTGCGCGGTAAACATAATCAAATGCTTTATAAACAGAATGCCTCCTTGACCCGATCCTTTTTAAATTCGTACCCAGGGCAAGACACGCCCACTCGCACGCCCATTGCTGAATATTCCGTGTTGTTGTAAGAGCTACCCATACGTTTTGCGAAATTAAAAAGTTATCTTATTTGCTTTAATGTAATCGGATCACTTTATAAAGCCTCTGTAATATTTCTTTCGTTATGATCTTTATTTTTGTTTGATCTCTCTCTGCTTATCTATTATATATATATATATATATATATATATATATATATATATATATATATATATATATATATATATATATATGTAGTATATGTATATATGTAATATATATATATATATATATATATATATATATATATATATATATATATATATATTTTTTTTTTTTTTTTTTTTTTTTATTATTGTTTTTTCTGTTGACTTTCTATCTATCCAGCTACACTTCTGTTTATCTATCTATCTTCCCCTATCCTTCCCTCTTTTTATCTCCCCCCTCTTTCTCTCTTTTTCTTCTCATTTTCTCCCCCCCCCCTCCTCTCTCTCATTTCCTTCTCTCTCGCTCTCTTTTCCTTCTCTCTCCCTCTTTCCCTTCCTCTCTCTCTCTCTCTCTCTCTCTCTCTCTTCTCTCTCTCTCTCTCTCTCTCTCTCTCTCTCTCTCTCTCTCTCTCCTTTTTCCTTTACTTTTTCTTTTTTCTTTTTATCTCCTCCTCCCCCTCACGCAATTCCTATGTCTGTCTGTCTGTCTGTCTGTCTGTCTCCCTCTCTCCCTCCCTCCCTCCCTCGCAACATGCTCACAAACCGATCATTCCAGCAAATTAGACCTAATAGAGATTACGAATAACACCCATAAAGAAAGCATTATTGAGATCACCGATCGCCGTTACTCAACCTGTAAATAGTTTGAAGGTTGGTGAGAGGCCTACAGTCGACCTTCTTGTTATTGGTGTACATGTACAAGTGTTTATTTTAACAGAGAGGGGGAAGGAAGGAGGGGGGAGGGAAGGAGGGAGGGAGGGAGGGAGGGAGGGAAGGAGGGAGAGAGAGAGAGTGGTAGGGAGGGAGGGAGGGGAGAGAGAGGGAGAGGGAGTGGGAGAGGGAGAGGGAAAGGAGGGAGGGAGGGAGGGAGAGAGGGGGAAAGAGAGAGAGACGAGAGAGAGAGAGAGAGAGAGGAGAGTAGAGAGCGAGTAGGGAAGGAGGGAAGGAGGGAGGGAGGGAGGAAGGGAGAGGGAGAGGGAGAGGGAGAGGGAGAGGGAGGGAGAGGTAGAGAGAGAGAGAGAGAGAGAGAGAGAGAAAGTGGTAGGGAAGGAGGGAGGAGGGAGGGAGGGAGGGAG
>NC_051401.1:5362715-5390215 GCF_015228065.2 Penaeus monodon
ATAACGGAATCATCCATGAGACAGCTGAAAGACATATATATAAAAAAGCAAAAGACCATTTCAAAATCGCAACGCCCTTAACTATGGGCGTGGTGACCTGGATGGGCATGACGACCGTGGTGGGCGTGGATGACCCCGCGTGCGCGTGCGTGTGTGTGTGTGTGTATATAAGACGGGCGTGTAGCGATGGGCGGGAATAGTTCGGAAACGCGGCTCGTGTACACGACCTCAACAGTTCCAGGAGTGAAAGAAGGAGAGAGAGAGAGAGACAGAGAGAGAGAGAGAAAGAGAAAGAGAGAGTGAGAGAGAGACAGAGAAAACGAGAGAGAAAGAGAAAGAGAGAGTGTGTGTGTATGCGTATCTACCAAGAAGACATTCAGATGGCACGTTGCGGGAAACCTCTCTCACGGTGATGTGATATATAATATATATTGATATATATATTGGTGCAAGTAACTGGTTGCATGACGCTGGATGATCTTGCGGGCGACTGGTGAACCTGACGATCTCGCTAAATAGTTTGTTGTTTTTTGCAATGGAAAACTTTTACATGTGATGAAGACTTTTTTTTTGAATTAGGACACCACGGTCCGTCTGTGACTCAGGAGGAACAGCTGGTTTAAAATAAACAACTCTCAACTATCTATTACGCTGATCCAGGTAAGACAAATGTTTTTTTCTTCATTTTAAAGTACTGGTAAATACCTTTCGTTTTTATTATTTTAAAAAATCATGTAATCTAACCTTCATAATTCGAATAAGGTTTCCTGAATATTACCATCTATTATGAATTTACTTATTTTTTCGGACAAGTGAAATGCAATACGTAACTTGCAAAAAGTAAAAAAGAAAACTAGCATAAAAGTGATACTAATAATGGCATTTCAGTATGTTCTTCGGCAAGATAAAAATATATATCTGTTTCCCCCTCACCCAACCTAACCTTAACCTAGGGGTACAATTTACACGGACGTTATGCTAATTTACATGACGTTACTAGCTCTTCGATTAACCTCACACATTCAAGACTCCTCGACTTTTCGTAATTTTGCAAGACTATCCTACAATTGATGCAAATCAGTTAATAAATCATGATTATCTTTACAATTTACTTTTTCCTCAAATATCTTAGTTTCATTGACATCAGTAGTAAAACATTTCCATAAAGCTGCTCTGCTAGATTTAATAATATTTTTTTTATATGGTTCTATAATAACCCTAAACGGATTTATAAATACTGTTTAGTGAGTATCGACTAGAATAGCTCCAAATAAGAAGTAATAATAAGTATAAGCATATCAACAATAAAACATCATCAATAATAAGAACAATAACAACGATAATGATAATAATGATGATGATGATGATGATGATGATAGTATCAATAATAATAATAGTATTAATAATAACAGTAATAATAATAATAGCAGCATTAGTATTAGTAATAATAATAACAATAAATAACAATAATAATAATAATAATAATAATAATAATAATAATAACAATACTACTACTATTCATCATAATAACACTGATAACAACAAAGATTATTTAAGAACATGAACATGTACGCTGCACAATCTTCGTATACTTAAACATTTTGTCAGCACCACCACCCTTAGCTCAGTAGTTGCGGGAATATTATGCAAATTACATTACTACGCAAATAAAAGGATTGTAAATGCACAACAGCGTCACGATACGAGGTACATGATATGAAAAATACATTTTAACAAAAGATGTGTAGCGTATAACGAGAGAATACGAATGCCACGTAAGAAGATAGAAACGAGTGAGGACGACAGACGGAAAGCAAGGGCGCTGAAGACAATGATCGAATGATGTTCAAAGAATGTATGTATGTATATGCTTATGCATATGCATATGTATGTATATATATATATTATATATATATATATATATATATATATATATATATATATATATATATATATGTATATATAGTTGTGTGGTGGGTGTTTGTGTTGGTGTGTGTGTGTGTGCGTGTGTGTGTGTGTGTGTGTGTGTGTGTGTGTGTGTGTGTGTGTGTGTATTTCTCCTGGGTATGAGCATACACTGCACCCGCTAGTGGGGTTCTGGTCCTTAGTAGTGTGGAGCCTCCTCCTACCACTATTGTTCCCAGGTCTACTTCGACCCAGAGTGGAGCACCTGTCAGGGTCCCATTTATGGAATGAATATAAATAATGGTAGAGGGGACTCCTTAGCCTTGGCTGGCAACCCTTTTTCTAGAGTCAGTGGCTCAATAAAAATACTTTCAGGGAAGGAAACCACCCTGGCTGAGCTTCCCCATGTATTTGTGGCAGACATCTCAGGAAACAGCCCTTAGTCCTGTGTAAAAGGGGTGAATAGTGTCATGGAGAAAATGGATTCCAAAAAGGACCTGTCGTAGGACAGAGCACCATAAGAATAAATATATGTATATATGTAAATATATGTGTATATGTATATACATGTATACATATATACACACAACATATATGTATATACATATATATACACATACCTCTCTGAGAGAGAGAGAATGAGAGGAAGAGAAAAAGTGGGAATGATAGGAGACAACAAAGCAGAGTAATGTATAAATAATAATAGGAAGGTCAGATAAACACTCGAAGAACTCGAAGAATTTTATTGCTTCTCCGGGGCTCGGTGAACAAGAGAATGGAAGCGTCTATAGGCGTGTAACGATCGTGGAATAATCGCGAGGCCCTTTCCTTGTTTCCCGAAGGAGGTTCGAGGAGGTGGCTCACGGTGGGTCCTCTTTGCATGGCGGTGGTTGGCCGATTCGTCTCTTCACGCCCTGTTTATCCTTTTTATACACCGCTGGCAAAGAAGTCTGCTGTGACTTGACCTCTTTTTAACCATGGCGATGTCTATGCGGTGGTGTTCTTGTATCTGTGGTCGAAAAGAGCCTGTAGGTGCTCAGATAACTCCATGCGTGGAATGAATGGTCCACAGGAAGGTGTGCTGAAGTCATCCTTTGGTCTGTTCATTATCTTTTCTTTTGGATTCCTTTACTGAAAGGAAACCTGTAGAGGAAGTGCAGACAGAGAGAGAGAGAGAGAGAGAGAGAGAGAAACCTGTAGAGGAAGTGCAGACAGAGAGAGAGAGAGAGAGAGAGAGAGAGAAAATCCCTATATTTCAACAGGGCAGCAGGAGAGATCCTCAGAAGTTTTGGAGTATTGGAGTGTTTTGCTCTGCACGTGAAAAGGCAAACCCTATGACACACATTGGCAACGAGGCGAGAAAACTAACTACATCTCCCTCACCCATTCTTAACTTCATGAACGGCAGCTATAAAAAAAATCGCTAATATGACCAAACATCGTCATATAAGAATGAGATTCAAAACGTAGATAGCTTCGACGTCATTTTTTTTTTCTTACCAACGTGCTAATTCATAGTTGGAATGGATTAAAACCAGTTTTCATCTACCGAAGGATGGCTACCCTCGTCCTCGTCCACCTCAGTGTGAAGTTTGGCCTGTTCGAATTCCGAAAAATGGAATATGAACACATTAAGCATTCCTTGCCCAGCTCTTCATGGAGACCCTCGAGGCAGACCGCTACTGGAACATCACAGGAAACAATGTAATATGGCTGCGTTATGTGGACAAACTTTTCGTCGTGATATCCAAGGTCGAATCCCATAGGCTTTACTCCAAATGACGTCATGCGCGAGACGGAGGAATTTGAGTGGCTCAGTGCCGAGACCCTACTTATATATACCTTGCCGATGAGGACACCTAAACACCGGGCACTTCACCATACAATTCACCATCATCCAAATGAGGCCAAGCGGCATGTTGTTCTACCTGTACAGAAAACCAAAGGACGGCTTTGCGTGCACACAAACAAACAAACAAACACACATAAACACAAAAACACACACACACACGCACACTCACACACAAACTCACACCACACACGCACAGTATACGTATATATAATAATCTTAATCATCTATTCATACGCCCACATACCTAATACCCTTCATAAATACGAGTACAGAAACTGATCGTCATACCCGTTTCTTTCAGTACGCGGCAGTATGAGGTGGAGACAACTTCTTTACCTGCTGTTAATTTTCGCAGGTAAGTTCCTTCTCAATTTAATTGCTTCCGTTTCTCTAGAGATTTATTTCTGCTGTTGTTCCTTTTAAAAATGATTTTATAAGGATGCTTAATACACTTATGGTCACTTATGCTTTTTTTTTGCTTTATATCATATATCGAAAAAAGTTAACATAATAAAACGAAAAAAAAAATCAAACCCAAACTTGAATATATTAGCAATCTATCCTCTCTATTCATAAAAATAAACCAAATATTGAAGAACATGTCAAATAACACGATAAATCATACAAAAAAATGCTTCCATTCGTATAAAAAAAGGAAAATCTCCTTCCATATTCTCCTCTAATCTTTCCTCTGTTTTTCTCTCCAGGTGTTCAGTTGGCCGAGGGCGGTGAGGAAGTCGACAAACCATCACAGGTCATTCACATCTTTTTTTTTTTAATGTTAATGGAAAATATGGCGAAGGGACAAGGTACTTATAAATAGAGATAGTACTTAGCATCGCTTACACCTATAGTACTTAGCATCACTTACACTTATTTTGTTAAACTCAAAAAATTGGTTGTATGTGGTACGCAAGGCTTCGTTATCCTAGGTAAAAGAGCAGATTTTTTGTTTTACGTCTGGTATTTATAGCAATATCGAGTAGATTATACAAATAGTTACGGATCTAACCATACCTGATATCTCATAGCACATTATTCTCCAATAGATAAACGCGATGGTCATTTAGGTTCGCGATATTTTATACGTTTTCCTAGTATAAAAAAAAGGTAAAGAGGGGGTGGGTTAACTTCGGCAGTTGCCAACTAGGATTTTCATCAAAACGGAGTGATACTACCTGTCTTATAAGTACCTTGACAAAGGATGTATTTAGTACTGATTTTTTTGTTAACAGTGTTGGCTGAGGTATGAATAATAATGGGGACAGAGGGAAGAAGAGAGAAGGGAGGGATGGAGAAGAAAAAGATTGATAGGAAGAAAAGGATTGAGAGAGAGAGAGAGAGAGAGAGAGAGAGAGAGAGAGAGAGAGAGAGAGAGAGAGAGAGAGAGAGAGAGAGAGAGAGAGAGAGAGAGAGAGAGAGAGAGGGGGGGGGGGGGTTAAGAGTGTACGAGAGGGTGAGAAAGAAATGGAGAGGAGTGAGAGACAGAGCAAGGATGTAATAATTATGATAATGATACTAATGCTTTATCATACTTCTAATAAGAATTATAATGATAATGTTAAGACTACTAATATGCTTATATCACCACCACTACCACTACTACTGCAACTACTACTAGACGCGTGATGTGGCATCCAGTGCTATAGGCTATTTAACACCATGTAATTTATGGTATCAATTTTTTTCATCCTTTCATGCCATGTGTCATTTGTTCATTCACAGCCGTACCTCTGAACCACCACTTAAGACGTATATAAATTAAGGAATTATTCGCATGCATTGCTTTATTTGCATTTATTCAAATAATAATAAAAAAAAACAATAATTAACTCTGATAAACATTAAGAAGTAGCAAGTAGGCGGGGTCAAAACACACAGGGCAAAACAGCATGGATTTATTCAGTAAATATCAAGAACTCGTGGTCATATTTGATTATCAACAATATCCTAGCTGTGCCTTGTGTCAATTGAATTAAGGTTTGTACAACAGAGAGCTACTTAACTACCAGTGGTGAGTCGATATGCAGTAGATAGTTTCTTCTGACGAGCGCCGGGCGATCTGTAATGGCGATACAGGGATAGCGCTTCGCCCATCACGGGAAATTCGCTCTTATGCCCAAATCCTTGGTTTTCATTTAGTGGCGGATCGGTAGTTTAGCGACGCCGAACCACCGGCAGTGATTGTTTCCTAGCAGATCACTACAGGAGTGTTAATACCACTATCACCAATACCACTACTGCTACTACTGCTGCTGCTGCTTGCTAATACTACTACCCTACTACTACTATTATTACTACTACTACCATTACTACTACTCTAATACTACTACTACAAATGTTGCTTCTGCTACTACTACTACTACAACAACAACAACAACAACAAGTACTAACTACTGCTACTACTACTACTACTACCACCCTTCTACTACTACTACTACAACTGCTGCTGCTGCTACAAAACAACAACAACAAAACAACAACAACTACTACTACTACTACTACAACTACTAGCACCAGCACTGATCAAAATAATAATAATTTGCCTAATAACGGTGACATTGATTTAGATAATGATAAAGCACACACACACACACACACACACACACACACACACACACACACACACACACACACACACACACACACACACACACACACACACACACACACACACACACACACACACAGCGTGTGCATATGAATAATGATATGAATAGGAGAATGAGAAAGCGAATAACCGAGAGTGAAAAGCTGAGCAAGGACGAGGAGTTAGTAGAAAGGAATTTAAATAAATCGAATAAATTAAACAGTAAATCAATTGATTCAGAACACATATATATATATATATATATATATATATATATATATATATATATATATATATATATATATACTTATATTGGAGTAATGATTTTGATAAGAGCAGTGATGGATATTCTAGTATATTAAGAGAGAGAGAGAGAGAGAGAGAGAGAGAGAGAGAGAGAGAGAGAGAGAGAGAGAGAGAGAGAGAGAGAGAGAGAGAGAGAGAGAGAGAGAGAGAGAGGGGGGCAGAGGAAAGAAAGAGGATAGGAAAGGAAAGGAGAGGGAAGAGAGGAGAGGAGATGAGAGAGGATAGAGATAGCTAAAGATAGGTAGAAATATATATATATATATATATATATATATATATATATATATATATATATATATATATATATAGAGAGAGAGAGAGAGAGAGAGAGAGAGAGAGAGAGAGAGAGAGAGAGAGAGAGAGAGAGAGAGAGAGAGACAGAGAGAAAGAGAGAAAGAAAGAAAGAAAGAAAAGAAAGAAAGAAAGAAAAAAATATATAGAGAGAATGACTGTCTCAAGTAAAAATATACAAAATTACTTGTATTAGATGATAAGAATATGCTGTATTGAAAACATACAGCGATATATATATATATATAGTGATTTACCCCAACGCTGTCTATGTTGTTACAAGAATGACTACAATAAGAAAGTTACCATTAATTTTCGAAAATACAGAAATTAGATTCTTCACAAGTTACTTATTAGCGGATTGTTATCGCAAAGCAATTTCGTTCTCATCTATTTCCGGTGTACCAAACTTTCCCATCTGGATAATTCTCCGGGTTCTTGCGCAAAGCGTAAACACATACCTCCTCGACGTAAACACAAAATTGGCCCTCATTACGGCATTGCAAAACGTGTCTCGTGTCCGTGAGGCTGTGGACAGTAGATCTGCGATAACCCAGCACTCTCTGTAAAGGAATCTGGTAACCCATTTTGGGATTTTAGCGAAGTCACCCTTACGACACCCCGGCGGAAGGTCGAGATGCGCGTAACTTCTGGCTTCTTGGACTGATCTCTGACCTCTGACCTCCTGTTTAACCCTCTAGACACACTTTCTAACAGTAAAGAAAAAAAAAGCACGCGATAATTGGGTTTCTTTCATCTAGGGGGCAATCGTTGGTCGCTTAGTGGTGTGGGGTAGGGAAGAGGGTGTTAAAATGCGGTCGGGAAAACGTCGACTTTTGTGTCTGTGAGTTGATGTGTTTCAAATATCATGGCGTCTCAATGCGCGCGAGGAAAATCACCTTAGGTCGTTAGTTATGGTCACGGATTTATTGGTCATACGCTCGAGGAGGAAAGAAATATGCGTGGAAATTAATAGCATTTAACAATACCACCACCTATACGTTATTATAATGGTATAGCACATGTGCTTCACATTCGGTTTCTATAGTTATTCTCACGTACACTGCGTCTCATCAAACCATATATACAAATTTCATACACACACACACACACACACACACACACACACACACACACACACATACACATATATATATATATATATATATATATATATATACATATATATATATATATTATATAATATCTATCTGTGTGTGTGTGTGTGTGTGTGTGTGTGTGTGTGTGTGTGTGTGTGTGTGTGTGTGTGTGTGTGTGTGTGTGTGTGTGTGTGTGTGTGTGCGTGCGTGAGTGCGTGAGTGCGTGGTGTGTGTGTGTGTGTGTGTGGTGTGTGTGTGTGTGTGTGTGTGGTGTGTGTGTGTGTGTGTGTAAAATTCTGGCAATATAGTAAATTGCAACAAATATTCTGTAAAGTTAAGAATCCTTTAAACATTATAAATGAAAGTATTATTGCAGGTTATACTATACTATATCATACTATATTAGATTCTAGACATAAGATGCACAAAAAACACTTGTATATGAAAATATACCGTTTCGAACTGAGGACAAGCCAGGTTTGTATGTTGGCTGGCCCTCGAAGTTCGCTCTCGGAGAGTTTCGAGTTTGAAAATCCCTAAGTCTAAGGCAGCGTTGTCGAAGGAGAAGGTAACATTACACGTTACTCGTCCTCTCAGTCGAATGTACATTTATAGTTTTTTTTTTACTTTTTATTTTGATTATTTTCGTTTCGTCTGGTACTTGGTTCTTCCCTCAATTAATTTTACAATAGTATTTGATTTTAGCAACTCAGCAACCTTCAATTTTAATATTTTCACCAAGAGAAGCAACTGATCTTACACGACTACAGTATTTTCATCCCCATAATATTCTAAATATACAATTTCAGATCAGAATAGAGAAGACCGTAACCTTTTCTAAAAGCCGGAGCACCAGCACCGCCAGCAGCAGTAGCAGCAGCAGCAACAAAAGGAAAAACACAAAAACTGAAACCCCTGTGGATACTCACGATGACCTGACGGGCAGCGGCACGCACACACTCCTGCATCACGTCGAACCCTACCGGCACTATCCTTCACAGCTGCCCGTGCCCTTCACAAACTCTTTCAGCGTGACGCCCTCGCCTCTCGGGCGGCATCGGGCTGTGGTAGGAACTCCGAAGTCTCCACAAGGCTCCGAAGGTCAGGCTCCACCCGTGAGGTCCTCCAATGCCGGGCCTCTTGCACCCGCCGGCCTCCAGACGAAACGCCAATCAAGGGCGGGAAGAACGAGGGTTTTGGCGCGGACATTCTCGAGGAAGATGGCGATGAACAGGAAAAATGCCAAGAAAATGAAGATAGTCAAATCCCGCAAGGATAACAGCAGCGGGGAAAAAGAAGAGGGAGAAGCAGAGGTAGTGGCTATTCCTAACTCCGTGTCGGGAATGGTTCAGGGAAAGGAAAGTTCTGGGGACACGGAAGATGAGAGAGATTCGCAGGCGAAGAACAACACGACAATGAAGCCAAAAGCCAAGAGCGTCATCATTGCGCAAATGAGAAAAATCATTTCCAGTAAACAAACGAATCGAAACCAGCTGAGGCCAACTCCCGTGGTTCATATATCTTATCTCGGCGCAAGAACCGGATCCAGGCCGTTGGTGAGTCCGTCATCCGAATCCACCTTCCGACCTCTCATAGACAAAAAAGCCCGCCAACTCGACAACTCCGTCCTTACCACTCGCAAGAATAACTTAACGATGCCTACGAAGGACATGAAGATGGTACTCATGGTGAAAGCAGATTTGGCGGTGGCGTCGACCACAACCCCTTCCCCGGCGGTAGCGATGTCCGAAACCGCGTCTCCTTCTATGCCTTTGCTGAGGATCACGACGCCTGCCCCGCTTGTCAGAGTCACGCGCAAGAAACATGCTTCAAAGAGAGTCTTCCAGCCGGCCAATTACCTCAATGTTGACTTATACCACGAACCCCTATACTCTATGTATGGCCCACCCTATGACCATTACAAATTATCCGCTCACCTCTACCCTGGCGGTTCGTTTCCTTCCACATATCCCCAGGAACATGCTTATTACCCACCTTCTAGTTATACGCCTCGTATGTCAAGTTACTCAGGCCTTGATTATCAGCAGCCTCATTATTTCCCACATTATGATTTCCCAAAGAAACAAAAAACAACACTCCCGCCATATTTCAGTGATGATTCTCCCCAGCTGCCGCCTCCATCCCATTCATACTCCCCATCTACTCATCCTTCTTACTCCCCACCGTCCCCTCCAAAATCCTACCCTCCCACTCAGTCTTCTTACTCCCCACCTGCCTCACCACAACCCTATTCCTCCCCGCCTCCTTACTCCCCACCTGCCTCGCCACAACCCTATTCCTCCCCGTCTTCTTACTCCCCACCTTCCCCTCCAAAATCCTACTCTCCCCCGTCTCCTCAGTCTTCTTACACCCCACTTTCCCGCGCCACACTCACACTCTCCCCCAACCTCAAAGCCTGTGTATAAGCCAATCCTGCGAAAGAAACCTTCCAGAGGGCGAGGTCGCAAACTTGGTAAATCTTACGACTACTTCAGCGATGTTAGTTCGACCACGCCAGCACCTGTTGTCAAGAAGGTCCATCATAAACCGAAGGCACAGAGAAAACCTGCAAGCAGTAATAGTCACAGTTCGAGCCAAGGTATGAACATAAAACCTGTATCACTTATTGTTATCGACCCGTAAAATTACGTTGCTGCCATAACATTTCTCAACTGTACTGAAGTATCTCAACAAGGTCATCTGACCGACACACTAATGCTATTCTACGTTTTTTCAGGAAATATTTCTGGTGGTAAACCGGGTGTGGACTACCCAGCCTACGCTCGCATTCCGTACACAAGCTTTTCTTGCAAACATACACGCCCCTCGGGTATATATGCTGATGTCGAAGCTGGCTGCCAGGTAAGTTCCAGATAATCCTTAAACTGAAAAAAATGGAACTTGTTCCTTAGGTTAGCTATCGATTTTACAATATTCCTTTTAAGACATGCGTGTCGTATCTTTCTTCACGCTGTTATGAAATAAACAATCACCATACTGATTACCTTTTCCAAGCTAGAACATGTATTTACGTCGATGCAATGTTTCTAAACTATGATGTGGTTGATCGGCACTTGTTTTTTTCTTCCTTGAGGGAAAAAATAGCTACATTTAGGAACAGTTTTGTGTTTGCTGCAAAGACTGGACTGCTCAAAATAAGATGGTCCACCACTATGTATTTTTGGAGACGTACGGCAGACCATTGAAAATAAGAAAATATAACATGGACATCTTTTTAAACCACTATTTATTTTCTAAAGCCACCCCATGCTCAGGCTACTAAAAATCTTCAACATATGCAACTAGCGATGTTGCTACACCTAGGTCTCTGAAAAACGAAGACATCAATGGTCAACTTTATAATACTCTCTGGGGGAATTGTTTCTCACGATTAAATCTTTTGAGAAACGAACTTTTATTTTGGTAACTCAGGAGAAAAGCTATTTTTAGCTCAGACATTCGTTAAATAGTATGTACAATGTGCATATATATTTATCTATTCAGTTCTACTTTTCTTATGCTGGGCTGTTTGTACATTCCAGGTTTGGCACGTCTGTGAGACAGATGGTCGACAGCATTCCTTCCTGTGTCCTAATGGTACCATCTTCAATCAACACCTTTTAACATGTGATTGGTGGTACAACGTCCAGTGCAGTGACACAGAGAAATTCTATGGCAAACTTCCAACAGCAGATGTGTATAAGAATGGTCATAATGACATCCAGAAAGAGGAAGATAAACCGATCAAAAAGCACTCGCATACACTCAAGCCAGCACCTGTGCATACACTAAAGTCTCCCACAGTATATCAGTATCCGACAAATCCGTCAGTTTCGGTAACCAGTGTAAGACCAACAGAAGTTCCAAGGGTTTCAACAGTACCCACTAGGTCGTCACACCCTTCACCTTTTGTGGAATTTGAACCTTATTACCACAATTCCTATCCCATGTTTCAATTGAATAGGAGACATCTGAAGAAAAAGTAGTTTGTATGGAAGTAATTTCAGTGCTTACTATATCCATATATTTGTTTAATATTGTGAGTGTAACATTAGGTAATATAATGCTAATTTACTAGATCCTTACTATGAACACCACCTTTAAAGAGACGTCAGGTGTAGAAAAGTAGATATTGAATAGATGAACCTGTAATTAGTTTATGAAGCAGAAAGCATTTGCTGAAGTAAACAAGGTTGCAATATAATGGGTAGAACTGAATAGTCACTGCACAGCACTCCCATATTGCAAACCATAGAACTGGACCATTTACATTGAAATTGATTAGTTTTAAGTGTATTTACATTAGACAATACTCTTCAACTTTCTAGTGTTTTTATTTCTGACAATGCAATTCTGTTTTGAAAATATTATCTAGTAAAGCTAAAGTTTACAGAATTTTCAAATAAATTCTGCATACCTTTTTTCTTTGTTATTCAAGCTATATATATATCTATCTATCCTATACAATACTGAAAGAAGGAGTGAGAAACGGGTTCCTTGAAATCCATTAAAGAATTTACCCCAACAAAAAGAAATAAATGTGCTTTACAAAATATTGAAAAAACTATCTGCTGCCACATTGTAATCTAACTTTTAGCATTAATATCAGTACAAAGATGAAAGGAAAATTATAAGTGAAAAAAATCAAAAACATTTTACTTGAGAAATGAAACGCAAAAAAGTTAATGAGTTTTACATTTCTCTTCTCTGGATATTCTGACCAATCTGTCTGTTTGCAGCAATAGGGGAAAAACAACACATATCTTATATTAATTTAGGGATACAATATTTTTTTTTAGCTCTGTCATATGTTATATAATAATCATTTCATGTTAAACCATTTTCTTATCTCCATTATAAATAATAGTAGAAAAAGGTATGAATAAGAATGAATAACTTCACAGGACAAGTTACATATATTTTTGATTGAACTTTTCTTACTGAAACATGGTAAGGACATAGATCTCTTGTGCTAATAAACTCATTTCTTGTTATTTCTACCATTTTCTGTATGTCACAATAAACTCTGGTCTCACACATTTAAATCTCTATTTTGAATTATATCTATAATTAACAAACTATTGATCAAAGAACTAATTTCTTGGCAATCAAATCTTTTCATAAACTGTTTTCATCAGAGCTCTTCTAGCTATGGAGCAATTCCATAACAGTTTACAAGGCAAACAGCCAGCATATCAACAACACTTTGTTTCCCTTCTTTCTTCATATCATAATATACTGTACTTATTTTCCTTTACTGCCTGGCAAAATTGGTAAACTAAAGTGAGTGAAACGACAGAGAAAAATGTATGCATTTATTTATGTAGTTATAAGTAGATAAATATATTTTGCATAAGTTACATTACATAACAACCTTACATCATGCTACTTTGGTCTTATCACACATATTTTTCTACATTACAATATTAGCTTTATATCAAGTTTTGACTGATATAATTTCCTTAATGCACGTCTGAGAGTAAATCTTCAAGGCAATTGCTGCCCGTTCTTTTGAATAATGAACAATTAGAGAATTTATCTCTTATTCTGACAAGCAAAGGGAAATTGGATAATTAATTCACAAAATTATATCATCTTGTCTAGAAAAGAAATACTGGCTTGTTTATTTCATTTCACAAAAATAATAATCAACATTTTCTCTTACAAACAATAATATCAGCTACTTGGAAATAAAGATTGAGTATAAAATAATGCATCTGGCATCATGAGGTTAAAACATGGGAGTTGAAAATCCTAGAAATTTGAACTTTGGATATTCTAAATGCATTATTATGGACCATTTCCCTCTTGCATTTTGAATTTTATCTAAGGTTGAAAAAACAGACATGTTACCTTAAATAAAGGCATATAGGCAAATTAGATACCGCGACTGTAATAATTATTACAAACAAATCAAATCCAATGCACATATTCATTTGTTTACATTCTGAGAGGGTCATGATTGGTGCCATACTTTGAAAGCAAGAAAAAGTGGACCTCAAGATATTCCTCTTTACTTTTTGTTTCCAATTCTACTATAAAGGCCAAAATACATATGATGGCCTATTCTCTGCTTTTGTTCCATTGTTTTTGAGGACGAGTCTCTCCAAAATTAAAGAGCAATGTGGAACAAATAACATGTAATGGAATGGTTCTAAGACACAAGCCTGTTCATGCATGTCCAGTGTCCAATAACTAGGATTTTAAGGCTCATGATAGCCTTATTATGAATAACAATACACTTAAGTATATATCTTACTGGAAAAAAACAAACAAAGGAAATGTATGAGCAAATGAAGCAAATATATAAACTATACATTTCTTAGTAAAATGAAATTTGATTTATAGTTGAATAAGCTAATGAACATGTCTTTGGACACCTGTAATTGAAGGTGATTATTTGTTTTACATAAAGAAAATTGTCACTACCTCACATCTAGGAAAGTGTTGCTCAAACCAACATGTATTTGTAATGCCTAAATCTCTTTAAAAATATTGTTCCAATACTCCTACTTAAAAAACTAAATTCCAGTACCACCATATAATATATATTTTCACATTTAAAATATGGACTTCAACAAGAGAACATATTTTAAAACAACCTCTGGTTCTAATATTTAAATATAAGCATATGCATGGTAAATATCACATGTAACATCTAGACTGGCATTTAGCATATGCTGTACTAGTATATAAAAATAAAATGTACAGTAATGTTGATTATCTTCAAGAAGAACACGCAAGGCCTGTGAATAAAAAAGTCATAAGCACCACAAAAAATACATTTTCTCTACTGAAGATTTCTGAATTTTACATATGACTGAAAAGAAGTTTCAAGGCTATACCATGAAATGGTATAACCCCATAACCCTAAGACTTCATGATTAGAGCTTGTGTACTTGCAGTTCAAAGAAATTAGGGACATTGCAAAGTTTCAATTCTAAAGAATTCCTTAAGGAGATGTTCATGATGTGTAGTGGAACGCATTACTGTTTGTACAATACATTATTCTGCAAAGTTTTCTTTTCTTTATAACTACCAGATGAATATCTAACAAAATACCAAAAAGTCTCTACCTTCACAAAACCATAATCATAACATTTTCACTGTAGACTAACCATTCAGGAACTTAGCTGCCTTGTTTTTCACCTTTTAAATGGTGCATCTGACATAGTTCTTCTTGGGCCCCACCTAATAGCTACCACAGAGAAGTGGATCCTTCTCTGTAATATGCAACATACTCACTTTTAAAACAACCCTAGTATATACTGCATTTCATTTCACAGAACTAGCATATACAGTAATAGCAATTAAAAGCATAGAATTATAAGAAAATAACGAGTCATGTAGCGATAGTATGTTTTGAGATTCATCATACTTCTTTCGACCTTGGTTTTCTGAAATAAATGTGATGAATAATTGTACTCTCTTATGCTTTCTTAAACCAATTCCTAAGCACAAGGAGCACGGCTTATGAATCCATGTATTTGTTGCTTCACTTCCACCAAAGAATCTAAAATGCATTCCTTCTATAAGTAACTTCTTCACCATTGCTGCCAGGTACAAGAACTGTTCAGTGAGTGTGTGTGTGTGTGTGTGTGTGTGTGTGTGTGTGTGTGTGTGTGTGTGTGTGTGTGTGGTGTGTGTGTGTGTGTGTGTGTGTGGTGTGTGTGTGTGTGTGTGTGTGTGTGTGAATGTGTGAATGTGTGAATGTGTGAGTGTGTGAGTGTGAGTGTGAGTGTGAGTGTGAGTGTGAGTGTGCGTGTGCGTGTATCACCGAGTAGTCAATTAACAGGCCCTATGTGACCTCACCTTATTTCCCCATTCTTTGAATTTTCATGATAAATGTTGCTTTTCTAATATAAATGCCAGTTAATAATTATTGACATTAAGATTATTACATTATCATTACAATGCTAATAGAAAGAGAAGAAGAAGAAGAAGAAGAGAGAGAAAAAATCATCATCTCATCATCATGTTTTGAGCAAACACAAATAAATAAACTAAATTCAGAGGAGATGTGGCATGTACATACCTGCTATCCCCAGCAGCAATGGGTTAAAATGTCACCAGAATATGAATTTGTTGGGTTATGAAGCATAACAAATTGGGAAGCCTATATATGGCACAATGTAAGCAATTTACCTAGCTGAATTGGAAAAAATTAATGTTTTATACCTTTCAAGAGTAAATATATATATATATATATATATATATATATATATATATATATATATATATATATATATATATATATATAAAATTCTCTATAGCTAAATATGGTCTATATCCCATCATTCACACCCTTACAATGTTTGTGATATATGTTTGAGTATAATTAAATTCACACTTTTTGCATATTAAAATTCTTGTCTTAACATTACTTGCTGAGCTGTGGAAGTGAATTATGTATCTACAAATACTGAGAAAGGATCAATTATTGTTCTAAAACTAACTTTTCGAAGTTACTCAACCAATTATTGCACAGAACTGTAAAGAGATCAAAATCAACTGTGTATGGCAAATCTAGTCTACTCCAACTCTCACACTCAACCATTAATCAACATTCTCAAAGGTGCTGTAAGTATCAACAATGCCTCCCTCTTGCTCCAGGATGCTTGAGAGGGCAACGTCACGCCTGTTTTTGGTCGACTTCCAGGACAATTTGCTGTATGTGAAATAGGCCTCTATCTCACCCAATGTCCTTTCCTTGGTTTCTGGGACAACTAAGTAGCAGAGAACCAATCCAACCACACAGACACTACTATACACTAAACAGGTGCCAGCAATCCCAGTCACAGCTTCCAACCTGTCAAGAAATTCTTGTTTCAGCAAAAAGCAATAAATTGTTTCTCTTGCACATTCTTCTACATGATTTCTACTCAGTGACATATATATCTACATAAACAAATATTGTACCAAATACACAACTCCATTCCTTTACACTCCCCATTACAAAATCCATTGGTCCTACCTGAAATATGTCTTGGTAATGATGAAGGCTAAAAACCAGTTAAGAACAGCAATAATGGCAGAGGCTTTGTCTCTTGCAGCTTGTGGGAACAGTTCTCCTACCAACACCCACGTGATGGGACCAACACCAATGGAATATGCACTCACATAGAAGATAGTTGCAAGGACAGCCACCCAACTGTTACCTGATGGGTTAAATTATTTATTTGTCTTGTGGAGAAAGTAATCATCAAAAAAAAAAAAAAGAATTACCCATGCATAACAAATATTGTACCAAATATACAACTCCATTCCTTTACAAACATTACAAAATCCATTGGTCCTACCTGAAATATGTCTTAGTAATGACGAAGGCTAAATTATATATATTTTCCAGTCTAAAGAAATTGAAAATCAAGGGAAACATTTACATTTATCAAGTAATCTTACCAAATCAATTCTCACAATGGATTTAATGCTTAATATAATGATTCCACTTCAGTTTAATTCAGGAAATTTAGTTAAAACAGACAAAAACACTTAGATGAACATGTAGTGAATAAATTATAACAAATGACATCTTTCTTCTTGTCCTTGCACTACTTGGCTAAGAACATTTAACATGAATACCGAATGTCAAGAAATACAAAATGAAAGATAACTTTTACTTACCTGCACCATGAGTGGTTGCCATTTCACAGACAGCAATAGTAGCTAAAGCTATGGCCATGGCTAATATGGATCCCAGCAACAGCTTTCTGCGTCCGAGGCGGTCCACCAGCACGGCAGCACCGAGGGTTGACACAACCTGTGGAATTCCAAATATGGTCATGAGTGTGGAAGAAGAATATGAATAAGAATAAGAATAAGAATATGAAGAAAAAGAAGAGGAGAAGAAGAAGAAGAAGAAAGAAAGAAGAAGAAGAAGAAGAAGAAGAAAAAAGAAGAAGAAAAGAAAAGAAAAGAAGAAAAGAAAGAAAAACAAGTAAAAGAAAAAAAAATTACCAATAGCAGTGGATTTATTGTTTCAATTAAAAAAAGCACATAAACACCTAGGTACAGAAATACCCCTAGGCCGACAAAGCACTTCCTATGAAGTAAAGTGCACTATGCAACTACTTCCTATTCATCATTAAGCCTCAAATGAGTTCTGGAACTTAATAAGCTAAAATTAGTGAGATAAATATTATCCGTTGCATTACATTTCATATTAATCAACAATTTTAATAGCTTTGCTAAATTACATCAGATAAATACCAATCTTATCCAAACATACACGAAACCAATCACCTCAAACTTGCACAACATGATATTCTGGTGAGGTGCTTTCAGGAGCTTCCTTCAACTACATATATGTTACAAAATGAACCATCCTATTTAACTGAAAAGTACTACAGATAAATGCTCTGAAACAGAGATCTGAGTTTATATTAAAGATAAACTAAAGTAAAAAACAACAATTGTGGTTCATGTCAGACATGAAAAGAAACTGTAGTAGAAAAATAACTACAATAAACAACGTATATAGCAATAACTTAACCAAAATATACTAGTACAAAAGTAACTTCTTCCATCTAGATACCAGAAATATAAAGAAAACTTTAATAATTCATAAGAAGAAGAGAGTGTGGGAAATGCATTGTTTCTTCGTGCTGTCCCCCTTTCCACATACCTGCATTAGAGTAACAGCAGCAGCAGCCCAGTATTCACTAACAGCTGGGACTGCCTGGTGGAGGAAAGTGGCACAGTATGTGATGATGGCATTGTAGCCTGAGCACCTGTTCACAACCGTCACTAATCCCACAACTGCTAATGGCAACACACATGATCTCTGTGTCACAACTTCTCTCCATGAGTATTGGTTATATCTGTTGTGAAACAAATTAATAAATAGGGACATGTTGCATACATTTATATGAAAATGTATCTTAAACTATAAAATAGCTGCAGCCATGTGAATTATCTATTATTTCATATGTTGGAATAATCAATATTTTTTGATAATCAAATATTCTATAATCTTTGGAACTGGTAACATAAAAACAAAACAAAACAAAAACAAATAGGACTTAAAATAAGGCATAAAAATGCAACAAAACGAAAATGTAACTGATCACTTACTGGTTAGCTTTTGCAGATATAATCTGCTGAAGCTCATATTCCACACAGTACTTTCTCCCCCTCAGCTTTCTCAAGGACTGCCTTGCATCATCATCGCGGCCACACATTATCAACCAGACTGGAGAATCCGGAATGAAGAGAGTGAATCCAAAGTATATCACCACAGTGACTGCACCGAACACCGCAAGACCACGCCACTCCATGAACGTTCCTGTAGAGGACAGCACAAATTATGCATCTACTACAGTTGAAATCGAAGTAGCCACAGAAATTTGCACCAAGCAGAGGAGCAGGACCTATTGCATTTAACTGATTTTCTAATAAAATCTTACCTAGAAAAGCTGCAGTAAATATTCCAACATTTACACCAATTTGCACTATACAACTGAGAGCTCCACGAACAGATGAATGGGCCACCTCGCTGATGTAGACAGGGACTGCTGAGGTTACTATGCCAATGGAAACTCCTGTTAAGAATCTGAAATGAAATGAAAATCAATCTATTTAGCAGAAAAATAAATGAACATGGCATCTATCCTCTTGCTTTCCTTCATCTATATGTTAATTCCTATTTAGCATATATTTATTAAAAGTTAATCTTACTCTAAAAAGCAACTCTTGAGAACTATTTTGTAAAATTATCATATACTTACTTTCCATGTAAAAATAAATGTTAATCTTACTCTCACAAACAGAGAACTATTTCATAAACTTACAATTTTCCTAGTCTTATCTAAACTCAAAACTAAAATTGATTATCAGTAGCTCATTTCTGACATACCTTCCACCATACATCATGTACACATCTGAAGCAGCACTAATCATTATCCAGCCAACCAATCTCGGAAAGGCCGAGGCGCAAACAGCTCGTCTCCTGCCGAGGCCGATTACCCACGAGGACACTAAAGCACCCAAGCAGGCTCCTAGTAAGAGTAAGGATCCTAACCATGATGCTTCCTGTTGCATGAAAGGATGTGAAAGAGAAATCACTTAAAAGATATGGATTGTGACAGATTCTTTTCATGCTCTTTTTATATTTACAAGCAGTGGATAAAGATCTGGATATGTGAACACAGTTCTATGATGGGATTCATCATCAATTTTCTTAGAGGATTAATGTGAACCTACTTATGATTTCTCTCAAAGAAAAAATAATCAACAAAAGACCTTATATCAAAAGCTTATCTTACTATTACTCAGGTATATCTAAAGCAAACATACTGAAAATATCTAAAAGATAACACATCTTGCATAGATTAAGAGAGAGGAGAGAGAGAGAGAGAGAGAGAGAGAGAGAGAAGGGAGAGGAGAGAAGGGAGAGGAGAGAAGGGGGAGAGAGAGAAAAGGGAGAGAGAGAAGGGAGAGAGAGAAGGGAGAGGAGAGAAGGGAGAGAGAGAAGGGAGAGAGAGAGAGAGAAAAGAGGGAGAGGAGAGAGAGGGAGAGAGAGGGGAGAAGAGGGAGAGAGAGAGAGAAGAGGGAGAGAGAGAAGGAGATGAGAGGAGAGGGAGAGTGAAGAGAGAGAAGGAGGGGAAAGAGAGAGAAGGGAGTGAGAGGGGAAGAAGGGAGGGAGAGAGAGAGAGAAAGGGGAGAAGAGAAGAAGGAGGAGAGAGAGAGAAAGGGGGGAGGAGAGAGAGAGAGAGAGAGAGAGAGAGGGAAGGAGGAGAGAGAAGAAAAGGGGGAGGAGAGGAGACGGGAGGAGAGAGAGAAAAGGGGAGGAAAGAGAGAGGGGGGAGTGGAGAGAGAGGGGGAAAGGGGAGAGAGAGAGAAGGGAGTGAGGAGAGAAAAAGGAGAGAGAGAGAAAAAAGGGGGAAAAGGAGAGAGAGAGAGAGAAGGGAGTGAGAAGAGAGGAGAGAGAAGAGGAAGAGAGGAGAGAGAAGAGAGAGGCGAGAGAGGAGAGAGAGAGAGAAGAAAGAGAGAAGGAGGAGGAAGAGAGACGAGAGGAAAAGGAAAAGAGAGAGAGAGAGAAGGAGAGAGAGAGAGGAGAGAGAGGGGAGAGAGAGAGAGAGAGAGAGAGAGAGAAAGGCAAAAAGGAGAATAAGAGAAAAGGAGGGAGAGAGAGAGGAGAGAAGGGAGAGGGAGAGAGAGAGAGAGAGAGAGAGAGGAGAAAGGAGAGAGAGAGAGGAGAAAGGAGAGACAGAGAGGGAGAAAGGAGAGACAGAGAGGAGAAAGGAGAGAGAGAGAGAGAGAAAGGAGAGAGAGGGGTTTAATAATAGGGATTTGATGACCCCCGGGGGGCCCACTAATGTAAGATAAAGGGGGGTGAAAATCCAGCGGATGCCCCTAGGTAAAGAATGTGTGGGGGGGGTGATCCCCCAAGGTGCCCCAAATGTAATAAAATGGTGGGTGTATGATCCCCAGGGTGGTACTCTGGTTTTCTGGTTGTTCTTTAAAGGGGTATGAGTTAAAATTGTCGCGGTTCAAACTTTATTCTCCGAGAGTATGGTAAGCAGGAAAGGGCAAGGCAGGGAGACCCGCCGGAAGGCGAAAGGTCCCCACTACCCGCTTTCTGGCAACGAGGGTCTGTCTTAACTGCTCAGAAATTTCTAGAACAAACATTTTTGAAAACATCATAATTTAAAAACATGAAAGAATTGAATGAACCAAAATTCCGATACATATGGCAAATGATGGTTTCGTGGTGAAGGAACAAGGGGCCTTATAACAGTTGTGTGTAAGAAAAGAGTTATGGTGTTTTCAAGACTAAAAAGGTTCATGATAAGGAGACAAATTGCGAGTATTCACAAAAAAGAGAAGAGAGAGAGGAGAGAGGGAGAGCGGAAAAGAGAGAGGAAGAGTGAGAGAGAGAGTGGGAGAGAGAGAGAGGGGGCGGGGAAGAGGGAGAGAGAGAGAGAGAGGAGAAGAGGGAGAAGAAGAGAGAGAGGGAGGAAAAGGGGGAGAGAGAGGAGGAGAGAAAGGAGGAGAGAGGAAGGAGACCAAAGAGGGGGAGAGAGAGAAAGGCGGGAGAGAGAGGAAGGGAAAAGGAAGAGAGAGAGAGAGGAGAGAGAAAGGAGGAGAGAGGAAGGGAGAGAGAGAAGGATGAGAGAGAGAAGAGGAGAGAGGGAAGAGAGAAGAAAAGAGGAGACGAGGAGAGAGAGAGAGAGAAAAGGAGAAGAGGGGAAAAGGAAGAGAGAGAGAGAAGAGAGAGAGGAGAGAGAGGAGAAGAAAAGGAAGAGAGAGAGAGAAAGGAGGGAGAGAGGAAGGGGGGCGAGGAGAGAGAGAGAGAGGAGAGGGGAGAGGAGAAGAGAGAGGAGGAGAGAGAGAGAGAGAGAAGAGGAGAGAGAAAAAAACGAAGAGGAGAGAGAAAAAAGGAGGAGAGAGAGAGAAAGCTCGAGAGAGAGAGAAAGGAAGAGAGAGAAGAGAAAGGAGAGAGAGAGAGAGAGAAAGGAGAGAGAGAGGGGTGTAATAATATGGGAGTTGATGATCCCACGGGGTGCCACTAATGTAAGATGAAGGGGACGTGTAATCCCAGCGCAAATGCCCTAGGTAAAGATGTGGGGGGGGGATGATCCCAAAAGGTGCCAAAAATTAATAAATGTGAGGGTGATATCCCAAGGGGGGGGTACTCTGGTTCTCGGTTTTGTTTTTGAAGGTGTTAGAGTTAAATTGCGCGGGTACAATTTTATTTCTGCGGAGTATGGTAGCAGGAGGGCAAGGAGGGAGACCGCCGGAAGGGAGAAGCGTCCCGACCTACCCGCTTGCTGGCAACGACGGTCTGTCTTAACTGCTCAGAAATTTCTATGAACAAACATCGTTTTGAAACACATCATAATGAAAAACATGAAAGAATTTGAATGAACCAAAATTCCGATACATATGGTCAAATGATGGTTTCGTGGTGAAGGAACAAGGGTGCCTTATATACAGTTGTGTGTAAGAAAAGAGTTATGGTGTTTACAAGACTAAAAAGGTTCATGATAAGGAGACAAAATTGCTGAGTATTCACAAAACATAAAATCATTTCGAATATCAAGAAAGATAGCGATAACATATTTAGTGATTCAGAATAAGCATTACCTGACGAACATTTTGAGTATAAACAACACATAATTGTACACACATACATAAGAATAAAGTCATGGGAATTGTTTATAAGCAATAAGGGTGGGATTAGCGTGTTCTAAGATCGATTTATCAATTGTCACGGCTGTAGACCTGTTGGGGTCGGCTGAGGACAGTGGAGTTATTATAAGAGAAGATACACATGGCTTTTCTGGTATGTGAGGCGTAAAGATCACGTATCCACTTCACTACAGAGAGAGAGAAAGGTGAGAGAGAGAGAGAGAGAGAGAGAAGGGAGGGAGAGAGAAGGGAAGGAGAGAGAGAGAGAAGAGAGAGAGAGAGAGAGAGAGAGAGAGAGAGAGAGAGAGAGAGAAGAGAAAAGAGAGAGGGAGAAAGAGAGAGGAGAAAGAGAGAGAGAGAGAGAGAGAGAAGAAGAGAGAGAGAGAGAGAGAGAGAGAGAGAGAGAGAGAGAGAGAGAATGAGAGAGGAGAGAAGAGAGAGAGAGAGAGAGAGAGAGAGAGAGAGAGAGAGAGAGAGAGAGAGAGAGAGAGAGAGAGAGAGAAAGAGAGAAGAGAGAGAGAGAAAGAGAGAAGAGAGAAAAGAGAAGAGAGAGAGACAGAGAGGGAGAAAGATATGCTCATTACAAGTTTACCTCCTCAGTTAAATGAAGCTCTGTGAAAAGTTTTTTGACTTCCACTTCAACATCAGGCCTCAGAGTGGAGTTTGCATTCATCACATCTCGCTTCACCAGTGTCGTGTTTTCTTCAATCCAATCTGCAATGGTTGTACTCTCCACATCCGGCAGAATTGTGGTGAGCTCAGACGTTTCCTCCTCTGTGTCGTCTGTGAAGCCGGTCTCAGCAAGGGTACTGTTTTGGAGCAAATTCGGGATAGCTGGAGACGTGTAGCCTTCCAGAAAGCCTCCTGATAGTGTGCTCAGTCCCATCACACATGCTGCAAAGAGCTAGAAGGATATTTCTAAGATCAGTGTTTATGGTCATTACTTGATATAATGAAGAAACTAGGGTGATTTTTTAGTTTCACACAGTCATCCAATCTTGCAATTATCATTCCTTCTTTCAATTATCCTCATAGTAATATGAATGAATCTCTTCCATTGCAAATAATATAAATGAAATTACTAGTTTATGAGGTGACTACACCCCTCTGAATCCAGGTCCCTATTATTCCAGCCACTCCTAGGAATCCACAAACACTGCTGCATACGCCAGAACCCTTCCTAACACTGGAGCCCCATCTGATTGCTATATTTCCCTATTGGGGAGTCTGCCCCTGGACTCCATCCGAGCACTGTGGACTTGCTAAATGCACGGAATTTCACATAATCCATTTTCTTAATTTCTGACTTTTTTTTTACCTGTAGTGATTATTAGTGAGTGTATTTTTCCCCTTTGATTATGATAGTGTTATTAGATTTTCCTGTAAATTTATACTATCCTAGTATTACATGTTGCACAAAATGTCTTACTTTCTTTTATTCTACCCATTCCAGCTAAAGGTTAACTTGTACCATATGGCTGTGAGAAACTGAAACTATACTGAAACTAGCATGCTACAATGAACTTAACCTTCAATCTCCTTAATGAAATAAAACATGTAGAGTATACTTGTATGACATGTATATTTTACATAAAATTCTTAGATTTAAGGCTGAGATGCTTATTACATACCTGATGCAACTCAAATACCTTATAATAAAATTACAATGTCCTTTGCTGACTGAAAGATTTTGTAATGGTATGTTCTTACTAAGGACTACAAATATAAAGAAAATATTACAATAAATATCAAATAAAACAACATATAATTACATTATTTTGAAAGGAGAAAAAAAAATGTATACAAATACACAACCTCTACACTGTGCCATAATCACTCATATAAAACTTTTCTCTTTCTTTGGCGAGAACTGTTTTCAGAGTGAATATAAGAAGAAATTGAGAATATGAGCAATTATATGAAGATACGGGCACAACAGTTATACTTAAAAAATAATAATAACACACACCTCAAACTTATGAGACAAGCCTCCCTGGAGAGTTGGTGACTCATTACTGAGTGCATGGTTTTCTACAGGTACAGTTCTGTCAGGCAGAACTACTGTCACCTCAGGCTCATCCAGGCGATCCTCTTCAGTCATCATTTTGCCTCAGTATTGATACACAACCAAGACACTTCTTTATTTAAGCAAGTATATGTGCCTTTCTTAATTGTTTACTTGTGTGTCTTATCTATAAATGTACAATTTCTACATGTCTATCATGATGTTTCTATATATGTAACTCTTTGGACTATTTTCATTCAAGAGTTATACATGGATTTCCTTGGTATTTCATCAAATATCACCAAAACTGGCAATTAACAATTTCTCTATACATGTTCTATCTTTCATATACATGTCTGCAAAACACATCAGATTTGAAAATCACTTCAGTAATGCATAAATACTTCCTTGAGACGAGCAGTCACACCCTCCAATCCCAAGTGTCACCCCCTGAACAGCACAACACATCTGCAGCGTTGACGAAGCCTTGTTATCTAATTAAGCAATTACATAAACTGCAATCTTCTATCTCTATCTGACCTCCGTGAAGAAATACCCATCAGATGTTATCTCCCTCCTCTCGTAAATCACCAAACACTTGTATATCGAAATTACCCAACCCCAAAGCAATCAAAGGCAGCTTAAATCACCGAGTCACTCAAAATCAGACCAGCTGCCAGGTTTCCAGAGCAACGAGTGCAACAAGCAGAGCAAAAGGGCGTACGTGTGACCACAAAACTCATTCACTTGTTACTGTTTGTTTACAGCTGGAGACACTCCGTCCGAATCCCTGCTTTTGGCTCGAGATTCGGTTTTTTTCCCGAAATCTTAAATCGGCTTGGTATTAATTTTTAATGTGTGGGAATGGCTTGATATTTATTTCATAATGTGTTTTAGATCGGGTCTCTAGATGGTCTTTGTTGTAATCGTAGTGGTGCGGAAAGAAATTTGTGGTTATCAGTTTTTTCAATAATAAAGAATTTTAGTATCGGGACAAAAAGGAGGAAGTGCTGATCACCTGACGGTTCATAGACACAATATTAATATATTTTGTTTTACATCAAAACAATTAAAATCACAGACTTTACAGCTTCACAGATATGTATGTACGTATCCAAGTATTCCAAGGATTCAAAGAATAATGCTTACGTGATATTCTTTATACAAGCAATGAAGGAAAAGATTACTCCCCTCTTGAATTAACACACACACGCAAGCACAATTCTATATATAACTAGTATCAAAACTATTATCTGAGAAATAATACATTTCGGTCTACAAACTAAATAAAAATGGCAGATATGAATCAGCCATATGTATTCATGGTCATATACAGGAATGACAGGAAGCGATCGACAGGGAAGCGAAAATAGTCAAGGCCGCACAAGAAAGGAATCAACAACGTATACCCATATATATATATATATATATATAATATATATATATATATATATATATATAGCCATATTATATATTATATATATATATACTGTATATATATAGCTATATCTTATAATAGTATATATATATGTTTATATAATATAAATGAATTTTATAATATTATATATATATATTGTATATACCTACACATACGTATGGGCTATACGTTGTTGATTCCTTTCTTCACACAGACATATATGTATGTATGTATATGTTCGTATATATGCATATATATATATATATATATATATATATATATATATATATATATATATATATATGTATGTATATATGTGTGTATCAGTATATGTATATGTCCATGTGTATATGCATATATATGTATATACATGTGTGTATCTATATATGTATATGTATATGTATATATCTATCTATCTAAAGTATATCCATAGGTATCCATCTCTCTCTCTCTCTCTCTCTCACACACAATGTAGATATAGAACCCATATGATTCTGTTTATGTGCGGCGCGTGTGTGAGTGTGGGTATGATTGTGGTTGTATGTAATGTTAAGGAGTGAGTTACTGTGTGTGAGTGAGTAGGCGAGTAAGAGTGTGAGTGAGTGAGTGAGTGAGTGAGTGAATGGCTGGGTGAGTAAGTGAGTGAGTGGGTGGATGGGTGGGTAGGTAGGTAGGTAGGTAGGTAGGTAGGTAGGTAGGTAGGTAGGTGGGTGGGTGGATGGGTGGGTGAGTGAGTGAGTGAGTGAGTGATTGATTGATTGATTGAGTGAGTGAGTGAGTGGGTGGGTGGGTGAGTGAGTAATTGGGTGAGTGAGTGGGTAAGTGAGTGGGTGAGTGAGTGGGTGGGTGGGCAGTTGAGTGAGTGAGTGAGTGGGTAGGTGGTTGAGTGAGTGGTGTGGGTG